>NW_023596746.1:150295-294415 GCF_011947565.3 Pollicipes pollicipes | reverse complement strand
TCCGTACAGGTCACCGTACACGCGCAATAGGAGGTCCCGGCGGTGACAGACATTGGCCGCAGGCTGCGTCGCGTGCGGTTATAGCCAATGTGTTTATACAACGGATGTAGAAGAAATCTGAGACGGTCTGTTCATCGCACCTCACAAATGACGCCGACTGACTGGATGCATGTCTTTTTGTTTGGACATGGCATAACTGACAAGTTATTTGGGATAGACGCTTGCAATGCATTTTCCCATCACTTGGACCAATGCAATCCGAGAGTAACATTTTCATCGAGATCGGAATCAATATTTAGGTGTAGCGAGCAGATCATTAGGATCGACGCATAAATTAATCGTGGTATCCTAATTGCACGGAAACTTCTGTATCAGTGTATGATTGAGGCAAGTAAAATGTCGGTTTAATTTATCTATAAGACGCTTTGAGCTTTGGATCGCCTAGAATGTGTAAAATATTTCTTTTCGGCTCACATTAGACGCCTTCGTGGATACGGTTACCTGTGGCTTATCAACCCGCTACCCATGAGGCTATACCCATACCTATCCGCTGTATTTTCCTTATCCGTTATACCCACCTGCTAATCCCCCGCTTGTATTTTTCAAACAGGTTAGCTTTATAAACTAAAACGGTCTCGGAAGGCTACGCTGAGGATTGTTATTTCGCAATGA
Source organism: Pollicipes pollicipes (assembly GCF_011947565.3). NCBI lineage: Eukaryota > Metazoa > Arthropoda > Thecostraca > Pollicipedomorpha > Pollicipedidae > Pollicipes > Pollicipes pollicipes. Next base: position 293,743 of record NW_023596746.1, on the reverse strand, counting down.
TCATATTGCAAACGTAGTGCGCATGAAATTAACCATTACTGAAAGAAGCACAAGCAGTGCCATTATGTATCCTTTCCTAAAGAATCTACTCGCGCGCGTATCAAACTGAACAGAAGTTTGTCTTTGTCTCGTGACAACGCCTTGACAGGCACTGTCAACAGGCAGCAGAAAGCCTTGTATATATATATATATATATATATATATATATATATATATATATATATAATATTATATTATATATTATGGATGTTTCTTCAGAGCAACTCTGAATGTACTTGTCATTCATATTATATATATATATATATATATATATATATATATATATATATTTAACCCTATTTAGCGCTGTGGCGTTGCACCGTCTACAGAAGCCAATGGAGCCGAGCCGATCCTCGGTGACGGTGTCCGAGAAATACTCCAGAATTCCAGTGCCCTGCTCTGCAACAACGCTGGTCACTTTAACACGGCGGAAGGAGGTTGTTAAGTCCTGTAAGCTCCCGCCTGGCTGCTTCTCTGAAGGCTTGATCAGCCACCTGTGGACCGATGGGCTGACGTCACCGCATGGCATTCACCGACATTTTCCAACTAGCTGGTTAGCTGGGTGTGTTCATTCAGGCACACAGCCTGAATTTTCCTTAAACTCCGGATTTGGAGGTCGAAGCGTTACCAGAAGTTTCGACCGTATAGATACATAGTGGACTTCACTCGCTCGTTCACTTCACAGTGCAAGCGCCATCAAGTACTACCTCCACGACATGCTCTTTCGTCATCTCAGCACGATGTTTCATGATTTTGCGTTTCTCAGCATCGAAATAAGTTCATTGCATAGCATGAGTCTCAAATACCGTCGCCTGGCACAGGGTGACATGCCACCGCCGGGGCTGCGTTCGCAGCTCAGCAGTCCACTCGCTTCATTCGAACTAGGTCTCGACGTAGGCTCAGATCGTCTATCGGCTATCCAGCCGCGAGAGGCGCGTGGAGCCACGCGCAGACACACAGACGCACGAAGCCACGTGCAGACACAGGCGCACGGAGCCACGTGCAGACACACAGGCTGATGAAGCCACGCGCAGACACGCAGGCGCACGGAGCCACGCGCAGACACACAGGCCCACGGAGCCCCGCGCAGACACACAGGCGCACGGAGCCACGCGCAGACACACAGGCGCACCAGACGCTGCACCGTTCGACACATGCTCAGCAACATGTCTGACCAGCGGACACGTAGTGTCGGTACATGTTTTCGTGCTCCTCTCGTGACTGACGCATCCGTGCACGATCTGAGCCCATATCGAGACTTGGCTCGAATTAAAGAGGATCGTCGCAACGGTTGTTGTCATCATGGACCGTGCTGACCATCGCAGTCCTGGCGGCGGTAGTGCGTCGCAAGTTATGACATTGCATACCACTTGTTATGATGTTCACGACTGAGCAGCGACAGAGTACACGAGGCCGACAGAGATGCCATAGGCCAAAAAGTCAGATCGAACGCCCCCAGTAACGCAGTCAGCTCCGTGTCGCTATGGGCCTGAGGGTCCACTTTCCAAGCAGGCACAAAGCCGGGGCCAGCGATTTAAACCGGTCGGGGCCAACGATTTACAATTACCGAAGCCCCTGTTTCTGTCAGGGGCCCACAGTGTCTGACAGGGAGCTCTGTGCTCGCAAGGGGCCCCGCGCCACGAAAGGCAATGTTCTATGAGGTCCAAAGAGGGGCCCGGTCGGCCCAACAGAACCGACGGCTAAGGGCCCAGGTTGGAGGGCATAAGGACGCGAAGGGCTAGCTGTAGGTCTCGTAAAGAAGCGTGGCCTGCAGCGTCGTGACCGAGGGCCTCTTGCACCCTCTTGAGGACCCCCTGAGACAATGCGGGTGTCTTAGTCGGTCAGAGACCTCCAACACCGAAGAGTTGGCTCCCTGTCAGTCTGAACCCGTCAACCCATCGACCCACAGGTGGCTGATGAAGTGCCCAGAGGAGAAGCAGCTACGCGAGAACTTACAGGACTTAACAACCTCCTTTAGCAATGCTTAAGTGGCCGGCGATGTTGCAGAGCATGCCACTGGAATTCTGGAGCAATTCACGGACACCTTCGCCGAGGGTGAAGCCCGTCTTCAGTGGCTGCTGCACTGACCTCAGTGACCCAGGCGCGGAGTGCCACGTCAGGAACCCACAGTGCCATCTATGAAGATCATGGCGAGGTCCAGTCTCCAACATTTCTCAACATTTACCCACCGCTGAAGAGGGATTGAGAATAAAAGTACTTACAGACAAGTTTGCATGGAAATTGTTCGTAGGATAAAGTGTATATGCTTGGAGTTGTCAGCATTGAGGATGTAGGATATTTTGAAGGGTACGCAGGTCAGTAAGGCACGTAAGGTATCATGTTCATGATGTGAAAAGTTCGTAAAAGACGGTACGTAAACGTTCACATGGTTAATTGTTAATAAGTTTGCTCGCAACGAAGGTTAGAAGCCAACATTTTCATGTACCAATTTAGGGTGCAAGTACGAAAATTTCGCACACAGTTCGTCATTTCGTCCAACAAAATAAACTGAGCAACAGTTCGCATGGCGCACTATAACGCAAGTGCACAAAGTTCGCCCGCAAATGTTCCTCAGGGATAAGTTTGCTTGACAAAATACGCACACCAAATACCGTGTGCAAATGGAGGGGAGGGGAGGGACATGATTGTGTTACACAGCGACACATTCATGGGACGAATGAGATATTATGAATAGCCTTACTGTTTATAACATGAGCTTAAACACCCCCCGGCGGTCAGCAAATGAACCCAAATTGACGGGAATGGTTTTGATGACCCTAGGACGGAACAGATCGAAGAAAAATGGCTCACACGGAGCAACCGCGGTGTATGTTGTGTTCCCCTTGGTTCCCTTCACCAAGACGACTGACGTCTCTGTCCACGACTTCGTCGCGCGCGCCTCTGAGCCAGCTGACGCTCGTGGCAGGAGTCAGCTCGCTCACGACATACCGCGGGCGGATGCGCGGATCACACCCGGCATACAAAAACTAATTTAAATTAAGCCTGAGTACAGCGTGATAGATGCACACGCTGCACGCGCTTTGATGAGGCCCACGTTTGCACCCGACCCAACGTCGCCCGAGACTTCTCACTTCTACCCTGCACGCCGGATCAACAGAAATTACAAGCCCCCGCATCCATTCCCAAGCTGGGCGTCCACTCCGCGCAGCTACCGCAGATGTCGCGTTGCAACGCTACGGGCGCTCTCAACGGGCGCCGGACGTAACACTCCTGATAGCTACTGTCTTTATTACGGTTGGTAACGAAACGGCGACAGCGATCCGACAGCTTCTGCCGGTTACACACATCCCCCTCCCCCTCCAATCGGACGGATCCCCGCCCCGACGACGCCCCGCACTGTCCACCCGGGGACGACGCGGCACGCGACGCCACTGTCATTGTGACAGCGGTCCCACGACACCGTACAACGCCACGGCGTGCACCGGTTGCACCACCGGCTGTCGGGGACGGCGGCGCGTCGGCGAGGCGGCCGGGCGCCGGGTCACGTCCACTTGTACTTTGTGGATGTCGCCGACAGATGTCCCCGCGACAGTGACGTGTCACAGATACAGTGACACGGGTACGACGTGGGCCGACGGTCTGCGGGCGATCAACGCAGGGGGAACCGATAGAGGGACGTCAATAAATGAAGGACGGAGGCGCGGGCATTTAGCAGCGTGGACACCGCGAGCGAGCGAGGGGTACGCGAAACAGCCGTCATCTGTGCAGGTACGGAGCAGCCGGCGGCCTGGTCGTGCCGTGCAGAGCCAGTGACTTAGTGGCATACGGTAACGATCGACGAGCCGGAAGGATAGAACTTGCGACACTTGACATATAACAGAGAGGCGCAAAACACTGATGACCCGAGGAAGAACCAGTCGGTGAATCGCGAATCATCAGGTGTAGCAGGCATGCTGCCGGCCGGCTGGAGGTTGCGTGACGGAGGTCCCGGAGCGGCGCGGAGACGACAGGCGACCAGGGGAGGTACGGACGAGCTACTGCGGCTGATCCTCACCAGCGCAGGGTCACCGAGGGAGCACCGATCGAGCGGACGCCCCGGCACACCTAGCTGCTGCACGCGTACCTCTCTGCGCACTCTGCTCCGCCGTGAGCGCGCATGAAAGTCGACAATGCTAAGACAGGCGCAGGCTTGAGGCCACGAACAAACAAGATCAGCTGGCTGCCAAGCTGAGGTCAATGCAGACGGGCACCCCGCTGCAACTATGTGCACAATGCGGAAGACAGCTACTCGCAAAATAAGAGGCAGACAGCACGCAGTACTCGATGAGGCGCAGCACGGTCGCGACACGCATTCGTTGTCACCTTGTGAGCAAATACGTCACGGAGCATGACAATTCCTGCCATGAGATCTTTGATTGCCTGCACAAACGCCGGGCAGGTATTCTACGATTACACAAGCGCAGTGGGAGCGTCGGCGACACGTCCGCGCGTCACCCGCCGGGGGGCTCGGAACGGCACGCCGTCCAACGCGACGACCACGGTCCCGGCCATCTCCGCCGGTCCCGGACGTCGGCCCCCGCACCAGCTCACCAGCGCCGACCGAGCGCGTCCCCGGGGCCGCTGCGCTGGGTCAAGCGGACGGCTGGCAGCGCGCGCGCCGAGGCGGCTAGTGACCGGCGAGGCCGGCGGCGGCGGCCGGACGCAGCGAGAGGCCGGCCACGGCCGTGACCAGCGCCGGCTCGAGCGGCGCCGGCCGGCCGCCCTGCCGGCTCGCCTGCCGCTGCAGCTCGCCAGACGGCGACACCACGTAGCCGATGTTCTGGTAGTAGAGCGGGTCGCCGGGCGCCGGCTCCGGAGCCGGGGCCGGGACCGGCGCCGTCACCGCCGCCGCCGCCGCCGCCGACGGGCCGCCGTACCGCGGCAGCCGGATGTCGCCGGCGGTGGCCAGCGAGACGACGTCGTCGCCGCGGCTCGGGCTCGCCGGCACCAGCTGGTCCCGCAGCGAGTTGTCCAGCAGGTACTCCTCGGTGTCGCTGTCGGGCGACTGGTCCTCGAACCAGGGCCGCGCGGCCGCCAGCGCCGCCGCCGGCCCGCCGGTGCTCCACCAAAACTCGCCTGCCAGGTCAGACGGCCGTGACGTCCGATGGCGAATGTCAGACACGAGCGTGCTAGGCTGGCCACTGATAACGTCCGGCGAGCACAAGGCTACACCAGCCTGATTTGTATGAATCGCAAGGCCACGTTCAGCCTGACGCCCTGCGAATACAACGTACCGCCAGTCCAACGTCCGGCGAACACAGGGTACCGCCAGTCCAACGTCCGGCGAACGCAGGATACCGCCAGTCCAACGTCCGGCGAACGCAGGATACCGCCAGTCTAACATACGTCAAACACAGGGTACCGCCAGTCCAACGTCCGGCGAACACAGGATACCGCCAGTCTAACGTTTGGAGAGCACAGGGTATCGCCAGTCCAACGTCCGGCGAACACAAGGTACCGCCAGTCCCACGTCCGGCGAACACAGGATACCACCAGTCTAACGTTTGGAGAGCACAGGGTATCGCCAGTCCAACGTCCGGCGAACACAAGGTACCGCCAGTCCCACGTCCGGCGAACACAGGATACCACCAGTCTAACGTTTGGAGAGCACAGGGCATCGCCAGCCCAACATCCGGTGAACACGGGGTACCGCCAGTTTAACGTCCGGCGAACACAGGATACTGCCAGTCTAACGTTCGGAGAGCACAGGGTACCGCCAGTCCAACGTCCGGCGAACACAAGGTACCGCCAGTCCCACGTCCGGCGAACACAGGATACCGTCAGTCTAACGTTTGGAGAGCACAGGGTATCGCAAGTCCAACGTCCGGTGAACACGGGGTACCGCCAGTCCAACGTCCGGCGAACACAGAGTGACGCCAGCCCGATCGCCAACAGACGCGCGGCTTCTGTCAGTAGCAGTGGTTCGGATTTGGTGCAATGCGGCCGATTGGTTTTGCGCCTGACACGTTTTATTTTGACAGCGCCGCGTGCCTCCCGTGGCTGACGACGCGCATGCCAGGCCTGGCGATTGTGGCTCAACGCGATGCCCGACCGGAGGCATCCAATCCAAACCGATGTCGCATGTGGCGGGTGCGCACGGCACCGCCCGCCGCCGGCACCGCCACAGGACGGCGGACCCAGCCGTTAATCACACTGTGGCGAAAGGCAGGGCGCAGCCGACTCAGGCCGTAGCTTGACATGTGCTGCCATCTTCTGTGAGTGGGAAAGATCGATGCCGAACTTAGAGGCGACAGTTTCCGTGGCGTTACCGACAGATAGCCGAGTGGAACCGCATTGACAAGTCGCGCCCCGAATGACGACACCGAAGTGCGCTGGTTCGTGTTTTTGGGCCGGAGACAAAATGAGAACGAGCGCTGATAAGACCGACAGGCCACATGGGCATGGCAGCCAGCAGCAGGATACATCAACAACACCCGACAGGGGAGCGTTTCGCCCTGGAGAGCGCGGCCGCTTGGAGGTGCACTCACCCGACTGACCATACAGGGATGATCCGCCGGTGGCGCCGCCGCTCGGTGACCTCTGCTCGTCCCGCAGACCGGGCCTCAAGTCGCGCAGCATCTGTGGACAGGACGCGGCGGCACGTCACACCACTCGACGTTGGAGAGCTCTCATCTCAACCACCACTCATCTGGGACCGGTACCAGTTCGACGTCCTCAGCCCGAGCCAGGCGTCTTGGGTCTGCGAGTCCCGAGTCACCTTGTCACCTTGAGGGTGCGAGTCCCGAGTCACCTTGTCACCTTGAGGGTGCGAGTCCCGAGTCACCTTGTCACATTATCAGTCCAGTCAAGTCCCGTTTCGTCATAGTCAGAGTCCAGTATGTTTTCACGGGGTCGCACGAGACAAGGAAGCTTCCCACCCGACCGTCAATGTACACAGACCATCAAGGGCAACGAATGCAACGTGGTAAGCCCAACCTGACCAAAACCTCGGCCGACCCTAACACATTGGAAGGCGACTGTCCTCGCTGAGTGTAGACCACCGCTCTGTCATGCACTTCGCTTTGCACATATGCGCTGCGCTTTGTGCGAGAGCATACTGTAATGTCCGTCCGCTGGCTTCCCAGACATCGCTGACAATACGGTAGCAGTCACGGCCGAGAACTCGCGGCGTCAAAGGCAATTCTGTTCCACAGTGATCTACGAGACGCATTTGGCGTTGGCTTTGCCTGCCGGGCATGGGGACGAAACCTGCTTATTCGGTTTCGACTTCGGAAAGCAGCACTTTTCCTCCGATGGCCCCCGGTTGAGCTTCGATCTTGAGCGATTTCCCACAGCTAAATTCGGCATGGGCTTTATGTGATGTCCTAATGGCTGGCTTCGAAAGGGCTTCGGCCTCCCGCAATTTTTGAATTACGCAAAAATAACTTCCAGAACGGCCATAACTTCAGCTTCGTACCATCTTAGAATTCTGGACCTTCGGCTTTGTCGTGGTGACTTTTCACTGCACCTGCGACTATGTTTCCCACAACCGACAAATAATCTTGTAACTGTCACTGCTATCCACTTACGGATCCGAGTACATGTGGGCGGCAAACAGTTCCCCTCTGTTTGTGAGCTCACTGCATCGGCTTGACAAGTGTGCTTCGAAAACGCTGAGGCCGTTGTTGTCATGTTTTAATATTGCACTAATACTGGTATTGCAATTGCACCGACTCAAACAATAAGCAGCTTGTTGCAATGTTTCGAGAATAAAATGAACATGAACATGAATATGATCATGACCATGGCTTCGGCCTGGTGATTTTAGACTGATGAGTTCGACTGCCTTCTCATTTCCTAACTCAAAGACGCTGACTTCGGCTTCAGCTTCTTGTGCATATGATTCCAAGCCACTGGCTTCGAAATATGCTTCACTTTAAAAAAACATAAAGTCAGCGGCTTCGGATTTGGCTTCGCAGTTCCAGCCTTCTACGCTACCTCGGCTTCAGCTTCCGCCCCCCGTATTCAGTCATTGTTTTCGCTTCGGCTTCGTCTTCGAGGCAAGAAGCCTGGCTTTGAGCCAGCCCCTGGCCAATACCCTAGAAATCAGTCTGACAGCGCAAGATGCCGTGCTTGCATTCATACGCTGCACTCGGCTTTGTCCTCCCCTTTACATAACAATACGTAATAAAGAGAGGACACGATGTGATCCGCGCTATTCGTTTTGGGTGTGCTAAATCACCCCCGACCCATGCTACCCATGGACTGAAATATTTGAGTTGGGAGACACTCCACTATCCCATATTGCGACAGGTTGTTTATGAGACGTAGCAGCACCACGCCGGCAAGAAAAGCTCCGGGGATGAACACCTGGAAATCCACACTGGTTTGTGCGTGTGCGTGTGCGGGGGGAATCTGGCGATAAGAAACAGCTATCATAAACATACTATGTAAGGAAACATCCAAAGAACTGTTCCTACTCGATAGTCACCGAAATAAGACCTAAAGCATAATGGCACTAACAAGCAACCCACGAGCGGCAAGAACACTCGTGCTCAATCTCCCCCCGTCCGCGAGAACTTGGGACATTTGTGGGAGCTTTACCACACCGCGACTCGTCGTGCCTCTTTTACGTTCGCTTCCCTCAAGAAACGCCCAGAGAAAGCCCGCAACTGGTCAATAACCCTTTCCGCACATACTGCATTCGATAAAGCCGAAAATGTGCAGCTTTCCGTCATGCCACCTATCGGCAAAAACGCAAAGATCAGCTTATGCGGGCGGCGCTGCTGTCGACCGGGCAGTCCTTCGGCGCCGACCCGGACATGGGGGGCCAGAAATGGGTCGGCCGGTGCTCAAGGCTCCGGCGCCCGACATCGGCGTCCGCCAAGGTTGCCGGCGGGTAGCGAAGGTGATCGTCGGTCGGCCGCCGCGGGCTGCGAGGTCGCTGACGCCGGTCAGGAGCGGCGCGGCCGGCGGCACGCAGCCAAGGCCGCCGGCGCATGGCAGGCGGCCGGCAAGGTCGGCCCAATGACGCTGTCCATTGATCGCCGTCCCAGCACTGTGCAAGGGATCAATGACAACCAGCCGTACGCATGCCCGGCCATGAGCCCGGCGACAAACCGGCGCGTGTGCTTGAAAAAACTTGTGATGGGCGAGAATATTTTGCTCTCGTTTAGGGTCGCCTCGAGACCGATTTACAATTTGAGGTCCGATTCGAAATTCAAGAAAGCTTACAGATTTTTGAACATACAACTCTGACATACAGCTCGCCGGAAAAAGTTCCACCCGCTGCCCAAAAAACTAACAAAATCAGAGCATCTATACTTTGAGCAGCGACGACACGACTCGTGGCTTTTGAGCCAGGGACGGAATGGCGGAATTACATTGCATTCAACATATTCATTGCACGTATAACATTAAGGTATGTGTTGGGGGTTTGACGACGCGCCAGCTGCAAAAGTTATCACTACCAGGTATCCATATGTATAATATATGCATATATATATATATATATATATATATATATATATATATCTATATATCACACGCGCCGTGCCTTACAAGGTGAAAACCAATCACAATTGCAGTAAATGTTGGGACGGTCGAAAGCCCGCATTCTCTATGCTTTCACACCCAGCTTTGCGCTTTATCTGAGCATATCACCCCTAGAAAATCCGGAACGTTCTAATTCTCCCATTACATGTCAGAAGAAGCAGACAACGCAAGAAAGCGCTCCACGACTTATCATGAAGCAAACCTTCGATTTCACACTATCATGACGCCAACTTTGCTCCAAATGATTCACGTGGACACAGCGAGCAGAAAACGAAGATCAAAATTTTACCTTAGGCAGACCGGAATGCCAAATTTATGAGGTCACGTCCTTCTTTGTGTCATGTGTTATGGTCATGCGTTCATTAACATCTAAAGATAAATTACTTTACAAGACCGAGTTCGAGAAACAGATATATCAAGGCGCTGAAACCCCAGAGGCGGCCGTATTTCACGAACGACGGGTCATCGGCATGATTAAACGTTCCCAAATGAGCGGTGGTGCCACAGCATTCTTCGAGCAGCATCTGCTGGCACAACGCTGTCCAACTCCGAGATACCAACACAACTAGCACACTGATCACACCAAACGCGAAAAAAGAATCTTTCACATGCTCACTTCATTATCACTTGTGTCCGGCTTTCCGGATATGTCGCATTACTATGATGTATCATCATAGCATGCGACTACATGACAAACAAAACACGTTAGTCAGGATATTCTTAGTGATACGCATATCAATGTACCGTCAAATCATCCGCCACAAGTGATGGAGAAGCCTTGCCTTCAAGCCTTGATGTAGCAGCGGGAGCGTCACCCTATATACTTTCGGGGACCTGCCCCCCCCCCCCCCCCAACCCACTGCTATCTTCAGCCCCCAATGCTCTTAGAGCTTCCTCAGTGCATATGGACAGCGGGAGTGCTGGGCAAAACAAACGCAGAACAGTTGCCTAAAGTATTGATATTCTGGGTAGTAAGTACATAAACGCATCACAAACAGTAGCATGTTAATTTCGTAATCAGAGTGTCCTGTAGGCACCTCATGTTTTTTCAATGGTAACTCTTTTATATATCAAACGAGTCAGTAAATGTTTGACCACTTTTTCAAATGATAACCCCTGGATTGGGGTAGCGAACAACCGACTGCAATATACGGCAGTTTTTAAAAGTACGGGGTGGTCCAGTGGCAAGTATCGCAGCATTCTAACTGTGAAGAAAATACAACACAATCAGTGACAGCGGTACTCATCACTGATCCCTTACAAAGGTCTATTAATATGCTTTTTTCTGTGAATAACACCCCTTTCTAAGCTTTTTGCAAAAATGGCAGCTCGCATTGACTTGAAACGGGAAATCATTCCTCCACAGAAGAACAATTCTGAATCTACGAGATTTTAACAAGGTTTTTTTACATCGAGGACGCAAATTTAAGTGGCCGAAAAAGAGAAATCTGGTTTTAGGGGTAGGTAGGGTCAACCTTGTTGGCTGAGATTCCTCCACACGACTTAATAAAGGGTCACCGTGGTATAGTAGTACTGGAAACAATCCCCGAAACCGATAATTAAGAAAATAACAGATTACACGAACCTGTTTTTCGTTATTGTAATAATGTCATGAATTACTTACACTCAAATAACTACCATAAACCGCACCCACACCAGAAAAGAAACCCATACATCCCTTCAACATTCTCCCGCACCCCCGATCTTGCCATCACGCCGAGCACGCGGGGGAGGCGGCAGCGAGGTACCCCGCATCACCCATCACGCAACAGAGGTATAACAATGGGACATAGACCAGCCGGTTACTGCACTTCTAGCTTATCCGTTGATATCGGTTTCACAACCATAGGGTACAGACTGACCTCGCATTCTTACACGTGTCAATGCGTTCTCATATGGGTGGATTTATCACGCTGGTCAAAATACAAAGCAATACGACCTAAATCCATACGTTCTCATATGAATGCATTTATCACGCTGGCCAAAATACAAAGCAATGCGGCCTTTGGGAGGTGGCAGATGACATCACTACTTTAAGGTTTTGGGGCGCTCTGATGACATATAATGCATTATTTCGGAAGAATTTCGTGACCTTTTCGGGTCAGATCAACAGCTATCAACTCCCGTCACACAGACTAACAGCTGCAATTTTGCGGGTATTTATAAGCGTTTGATTGTGTTTGTTGGCATTTGTGCTTAGATGGATGCAAATGGTGTCATACACCAGACTATGGAGGTCAAGCGAGGTCGCATGCTCACAAGCACAAATTAACGTGGCCGAAGTCATTTGGCCTTACCACGACCCCGATATCAACCTTGTCTGGTGGCCATCACAACATGCGCAAATATGTCAAACAAGCACAGAGCCGAACATTACAGGTGCCGAGATTGTACTATTTTGTTCTCAGCCCCCTCAATCCATCACCATTAGGGTCCAATATTGTGCAAACCAAAACGCGCCCCATCAACCATCGCTTCGTAACTAACAAGTGTTATCATGTTTTTCTTTGGCGGAGAAATAAAAATGTTGGCCACCTGCAACCAGATATCCGAAAATATTAACCATCGCCCTGATTCGCCATTTTTTTGTAATGCTGACTGATAGGGAGGGGGATGGGGACGCGAACCCCGGCGTTTTCAAACTAAGGAAGATGGGGCTCAGCGAAAATCTAGTATATTGGTCTCAACGGAATATCCCGATTGGTACCATTATGTTGTCGGGCCAATAATTGTACCCAATCATAGCATGTCAAAGGTCGAATTTTCCAGCAAATCGCACTGCTTCAGCTTTACAGCATCACACCTGTGAGACCAGCCATGTGGCGGCCAAAAACGTAAACATGTGTGTTCCGCGTTCAATTCTGAGCACAATGGTATCTACTTATATGCGTTTTGGGCACACATTTATGAGACATGGCTCCGTCCACATCCAAATGTCGGCCGACCGCGCGCGTCCCGCGGTATCGTCGGCTGCCGCCCGCCCACCGCGCTGGCCGCAAATCGCTATGCAGTGCTCTTCAATAACCACCACTGCTCCGAAACCAAAAAAGTTTTAAACACTTTTCTGGCGTCGAAACGTAAGCAATTCATAAAACATAAGCTACTGAAAATTTGGGCGAGATTGCACAACATGCCAGGGAAGCATTCTCAAAAAGGAGGGGGCGGTTGCATGAACCCTCCAATCAGGGCGAGGGTTGAGTGTAAATGCATTGTTGGACCGATTGAGAAAGTCACCAAGACTTTCTTTAATTGGCTTCCGTCACAAATTTTCGCAAAAACATGCATAAAGCTTCCGATGACGAAAATAACGATAATTCAGGCTTAAGGGCGCGCCGGCTACCCCGGTCACTTGGCGCCCGTCACCACCTACACAGATGATTCAGTATCAAACCAGTTTTACACTAGGCATGTAACTAACGTTCACAGTCCGACATCCCCCGTCATATCTAACTTCATTCCTAGAGCAATTTGATGGGGCTCAGTTGTACCAGACAGCATGGTCTCCCCCGAACTCCACGCGCGTAGTCGAACAATGGAATATGATTTACCGTAGCTTATGCTATGACCGGCATTCATGTGCTCCAGGCGCAACGCTGTGGGGGTATGTGGGACATATTTTACAAGAAAAAATGAAAATGCTGGTACCAAGGCCTGAAGTTGATTCCTTGTCCGTGAAATAGGCATGTTCTGACACGGAAGCTCAGTACATAAGAGTTGATTCAGCTCATTACTGCTCTAGTTACTACGCTCAGCATCACTACACTGAATTTCAATTAGAATCCTCTCCAATTCAACAAAAGTTTGCCCACTTCGGAAACGATCCCAACGCAGCCACCTTAACTGTCTAAACGTAACTCCCCGTATATGGGATTATGCTGGAATAACGACAATGTGTACGACAACACGGCATTTCGATACACCAGTACCATGCTCACTGCAGGTAAAACGGACCACGCCCTATGCCGGAATAACCGGGTCACCAGTTCGTAAGATTGGGCAGTTTGTTGGCTGCATTACTTGCCAGCCGACTAATATTTGGTTCAACCCGGCTCGATCCCGATTTGAAACCCCATGCTTGATTCCGCCATTCAAAGGACGACCCCGAAATAAGGCTGTATGTTCTTAGACGGAATACAAGTAGATTCAGAGCTCGCAGCTACTTTATCCGGCCCAAAATGAACTCCAGGCGGTACGTGTGGGAGAATGTAATCAACTCCACTGACCCGAAACCAGGCGCAAATCTGGCTTCGCTCCGGGTACAGGTACCGAAGTTGACGTACTCAGTACACCTAAGGCTTCTGCCCCACCGATGGTCAGCTCCGTTTCACGGCAGAAATCGGGCATGCATGGGGTTGATCGGGTTTCGCCAAGTCGACTTGAACCCTTTCCTTTTTAACCACGCTGAGCGTTTGTGGACCGACATCCGCTCAGTCGGAAGCTCCGGTCGCGTGTGACGCCCGCGGTCCGGCCAGCGACGGGTCAGCGGCCGCCGGCCGGCCACTGACCCTGCCGTCGCCGCCCGGCCCCACGCGCCGCCGGCGCCGCCGGGCGCGGCGCGTCGGGCGCCCGGGTGACGACCTTGTCGCGCCCCGGCCGGCCCGTACGCTCGCGTTGAAGCTCCGCTGACTCAGCGGGCGTCAGGGACGCACGGAAGGGCATCGGAGGTCATTCCGGGTACGTGACGGACACGCGCGGCGGCGCCGGCGCCTCATGTCCGTGGGTGGACTGTTGCCGTGCGCCCACCGCCGTGCAACCCCCTCCCCCTCCCGCCTCTGCAGCCATGACTCTGCACGGCATGTGAAGGACTGCACTGACGTCATTCGGCCGACCTGCCCTGGAGGCCAGGGTAACAGAAGACGCCGGCGGCGGCCCATCCTGCAATCCTGGCAGTCCGCGGCCATTGGCCCCGAGTGGCACGCGCCGGGCCAGTCGACTGGCTGGCCGGGGGGAGGCAGCCCGGACAGTCCACCTGGAGGGGTGACTCATGACGTCAGCCACGGAGTTCCGCCGCTGCATTTTGGGCTAAAAACCGCGGTTTGTCGACCGAGTCGGCTCACCATTCACCGAACCTTGAACACGATCTATGGCGTAGAATTAAACGTCACGTTCGGCGGTGGTCTTCATCTTTTCCTTTTGATACGTCCTCCTTTTTGCAGCAAAAATAATAGCTTGTTCAAATGTACCAGCAACGCAATGTTCGAAACGGATTTCTAATAGACGCTATCTGCTGGATTGATTATTGCATTCGTAACTGCATATTCGACACCGTGCCGACAAAACACGGACATCATTTGACCGCCCATTCATGAAGCTTTGTGATGTGAAAACCCGAACTTTTGTGCCACGATGTGTATCGCGGGAGCGAAATGAACCCCACTATAGATCCACCACACACAAAATTATAAGAAAACCCAAGAATTTCGCTCTTTGACAGATCACATAACTCTAGCCATCACATCGGATTTTTCAAGAGAAACGTTGCGCCTGTTTGTGCGAAAACCGTCACTTCGGATTTTGTATGATAGTGAGACGGCACCAGACAGGGATGGAATACACACCACGACGTATTGAAGTGGGAGGGGGGAGGGGGGGGGGGAGGGGCGCAGAGGCACGCGCCCTCATTGCTCGATTCTCGATGAAGGTTGAACATTCTCAGGCAAAAAAGGTTTGACTATGTTCATATAATTCCTTTTAGCACATTTCGCCCCACAATCTACGCTTACGGAGTCCTCAACATCTTAGTAGAACCTAGAAAACTTTGGCGAAGCCCCTGAGCACTATCAGTTTAGAAATAATTCACTATGTCATTGCAAAATGACTAGTGCCGGTAATTTATTCCATGCAATCATTTAGCGCTCGGTTGCTTCAGTTCATAAGCTTCAAAATACAAACAGAATTGCATACGGCGATGGCTCCTGGGTTCTGTTCCAGCCAATGAACGCTAAAAATAAGATTAAAACGACGAAAATCGTGCTACTCGACGCCAAGTGGGCCAGACCCTTTTATTTGGGGAGGGGAGGGGCAGGATATTTCACAATCAAGGGCCCTTTGTCAACCCTGTGCCCCCCCCCCCCCCCCTCCCCTTGTCAGGACTCTGGCTGTGCCTCTACGGCAGCACATCTCGCAGTTAGCCGTTTGTGCCGATCGACTAAGTTTTATCACATACTTCGACATTCCTCCACAGCATTTATGCCAAGACCAACGATGAATTGCCTTCTCAACGCATTTTCCAAAGGTTTAGCGTAAAATAATTATTCCATTTTTGTAGATATTGAAGTAAGCGTGAGATATGATGACACACGCTCACCTATGACTATTGCTATGCCTATAAATGAAAAAACTGCCCCAGACAAAACAAATTGTCTGTAACTGTGCTTCTCAACATGTCATCGGTTGATTGCGTCATGGAATGTTTGCATGACAGCACTCGCTTGTAGTTCTTCAATCTCCCGAGAGGTGGCCTGCGGCAGATGTGGGCTGAGCCAATCATCGTTTGGTGTTCGTGTTTTGGCCTTTTATCGCGGTGTCCTCGCACACTCATACGTGAGTTTAAGGTGCTCACTTGCATTGAAATATTCCGTCAAAGCGCTATGATTAAGTTCTTCGATTGCATAAACCTATTTCGGTAATAGCTAGACAGAATGTATAACTTCCTCTATTATATTGCACAAAACGCAAGTCGTATTAAAACATTGCATAGTGTGCTAAACATTGGCTGAGAGTCAACTGACCAACGTTACATCTGGAAATCGTGCTCAAAAAACGCCTGATATGTACATCCCGACAATTCTAATTGCATTGACCTTGACCGGCGCATCGCCAATGAACCGCGGGATTTGAATGTAGTTACTATGGCATTACGGATGCCTGGACAACCTCCAAAATCTGCGCGAAAAAGTCTGCACATCTTCGCGGACGTTTAGCTCAGAGCCTCAAGGGTTTTAGGTCTTACGGACAGGGCTATGAACTACACCGAATGACCTTCAAAATAGCTTTTTCAGTTCAAACCTCCCACAAATGTGGAACACTCCCTTCACTGACTGAGGAGGATCGTACAGGAATTCGGGTAAGCTGAATTCAAAATATTTGTGCAACTGATCTGCAGCTTTCAACCATGTTTTATCTCGGCGCGAATGTGAACAACCGTAGTCCTGTGTCCTGGCACTAAATTCGCTGCGTCGTTTTGCCTAATGGTTCTGATGGCTTGAAGTGGTTAGGTAACATCCAATATCAATGACCGTGACTTTAGCAGAGGTTAGCCATGATCGCGGTTACATGAGATCACTAACTGAAGAATGTGCCAAAGTAACCCCGTAGACCGTCGCACCATGAGTGAGAACGTCTCACATCAATTGGCGGTGGCGGAACAGTCAGTTCACGTCAAGGGGAATTCGATTCTGGCCTTGAAAATCGTTAAAATTGGTATGCATTTTGCAGCACCCAGTTGCCGTCGTCGTGTATGAAGTGTAAGTGCAAGGTCACGAAGATAATAATCAGAAAATGGCATCAGACGGCCTTACGATGGCCTCACTTCACACATTGGAAATCACGGCGGCATGCTTTGACGCCAACCAGCCATACTCTGCGGATATCAGAAAGGCTACGTCGAGACGGTAGGACGAGATGGGACGCCACTCAAACCGAAATGACACGTCAACTGTACGAAACAACGTAAGATCATCTGATGAAAAATAAAAAAAATATACTGGCGATGCGACTCGCTATTTTTTGCTCTGATAAGTACGTCTGATGAGACTCGTTCCAGAACTACCTTTGAACCACATAGGTGTGAGGTTTAATCAACCGACGCCCCTTCCCTCCCCCCCCCCCCCCCCTAAGGAGTTTGGATGACAGTCACGCTCACGCAACGCATCCGAATAGGATTCTGAGCGTAGAACCTATTTACACGAGTTTTGGGACTATCTGACCGCTCCTTTGCATTGTTGGCGGTTCAGAGGCCGCCCTGTCCCGCTGTGCGTCGGTTCAATAGCAGCTGGGCTGGGGCCGGGTCGTCGCGCGCCGCCGGCCCGGCCCACCCCGCCCTCGTAACCTGGTAAGCAGGAGCGCAACCGGTGCGCACGGCTTGGCCCGCATCTGTACCGGCCCAGGGGACCCGTTCGCTCACGAATGCCGACCGAGCTGAGCATGAGTTGTGTTCGACCTCATATAAGACGGCAGTTCTGTGTGCAGAACCTGAATTTAACGAGTGGGGTTGCGAATCATCGCCGCGAAGTGTCCACTTGCATTCATTTCCAGGTCTTCACCACTCTATTATTCTTGGTAAATATCTGGTTTGGGGGTTTCTGTATCATGTCCGCATTTTTTTTTATCATCCGCAACTCCTTCCCGTTCGTAGTTTGTACTAGCATCGGGTGTAATTTGAGAAAATCAAATCCTTTTACGGCTTTTGCGCAGTCCAATTCTCCTGACGATGATGGATGTTAAATGACCGTTCCATAAGTCAACTCCTTTTACGCAGTCCGAATCCGTAACAGTTTTTTTTCAGCAGTTCGCTATTCTTGTCACATAACGTGAGCCAGAGTCCTTATCTGAGCATTAAACGTTAGAATCCCGATGCATCGGTTGGTTACGGAACGACACGGTACAAATATAGTCGGTCGGATTGCCCGTAGTCTAAGCCGATCAGCTGCCAGGTAAATACGGCATGATTCAAAATATTCATCGCAATGTACTTATCAACATGAGCGCTGCACGAATTAGCCGAAAAACCTCCAAACTCAAAAGAATTGCCCTTTAGCCGGGGTGTTCGCGTAAGGTGATGTTTCCATTTCTTCGACGCTCCACTGTTTGCTGCAAAATTTGCAGGTTGCTCGCTGCCGCTGTCGCAGCTTAGTTCCTGAAACGTTCGTCTTCTAGCGCAACTTCTAGTTCACTTTCCAGCTGCGACTAGCTCCGCTTTCACTTAAGCAGAGTTTCTTCTGTTGCTATAATGTTGTGCGCGTCATTCACTGAAGGGACACGTTTAAAAAAATCAATAATGAGTTGGTGTTGCCATCCAACAGACGTGTTTTGCTAAATACACGCACCGTCTGAAGGACGGACCGTTTGGAGAGCTGTTGCGCCTTAAGAAACGACATGTTAACGAGGCCCACACATATGAGCCCAGCAATACTTACGCGTATCATTTCGCGTGACCCAGCGAACTTGTATTTTTACAACGCAAGAAAATATACACATTTGAGTTGAGCGCCTATCTTTTCTATGGTTTCCGTAGGCTACAAAGCACAACAAATAAAATGAATATGGATACTTCATACAAATGGCAGACTTCCTACGTCAATGCAATCATTTCAATGACAGGGTCGGCAACGGCAGTTGGTAAAGGCGCCTAGAAATACAAGAACTTGTTAAATTACATCTGCAAGTAGATTGCTCAGCGCAGTGGTCACTGCGCTGATCTTCTGACATACCAGATGCCCCCTCGTTAATTAAGCGTGGCGCGTATATCATCCATATAGCTGACGTTTAAATCACAACCCTTCACAACCATGACTAAACCGCAGTGTTCAATGTCGAAGGGGAGACACGCCACACCCTACGGACGTTTTCGGGCTCTCAGTGTTAGGCTTTTTTGCAATGCTGGTGTTGGTTAGTCCATCTTGGAGAGCCTGTTTTCGGTTCCCTTCGGCCCTTTACTAACAGCCATTCCGGTCTTTGCTCACTGTTTGCTGGGGTGATTTCGACTCGCTGCACTAAACAACGTTTAGTAGAGCTATAGATACGCAGTAGTAAAGGTGGCGCCACCACAGGCCCATGCACTTGACGTTATCAAATCGCCCCGTGATGGCTGGGTCCAACGGCCTCCCTGGAGACGCACAGGCACGAGGAACAGGTCAGATCAGACCGGCTGCTTCTAGATCACTATGCGCAGCTCCTGGGAGGGCTGTCACTGTCCCACAGCGCCCCTCCCGCGTTGTGGGCGGCAACGAGCGGCGGGACGCGGAGGGCGTTGGAATGCCGCGCACGGGGAGGCGTTCCAAACAGGTGCGAGCTGGCGTCTCTGCCCTGGACGGCGCCGCACTACCCTGGACGGCAGTGCGGCGTGACCGGAGTCACCTCGCCGTGCGCCGCTCTCGGAAAGGCGGGTCCCGTCCAATGAAGCACATTTCCGCTGACACACGTTTGTTCGCGGGGAAATCCAGCAGCAACTCTCGAAGCCTTCCCTAAAGCCTTTTGATGCGTATTTTCGCTCAATGAAATCATTCGCTCAATGGAATAATGGAATCATTAGCCCAATGGAGTCATCTACATTTTAAAATGTAGATGCAATAACGGAATTCCACAGACATGCCCCGCTTCAAATCAGTCTTTGTGTGGTACGGCTTTCCACTGAATGGATCAAGAGATTGAGGCGTGTCTCTGATGGCTTGGGTTGCTTGATCAAGCAGTGGAGCCAGTTTGTCGATATCGGGTGTAAGCTAGCGATAAGATTCACACGTCAAGTAAATATATTAACTGAGTTGTTAAATTATTTGTCTCAAGAAGATTAAGATCTTCGACAATTTGTGAGGGAAAACCGGAGCATTTTCTAGAGCATTTGCCTGATTAAAAAAGGACAGAACTGTATGTTTCAAAACAAAGCAACAGGACTTTGTGCAGAGGAAAAAGCGAATTTTTAAATCAGGGGCCAAATCACTAAGAACTTAAAATCTGACGACAAATTTGATGACGGAGAAGATTGTGTCATCACTAACACATTGGTGCAGCCGCACACTAATCAGACTTTCTCCGTCTCTACGTTGTGAACAGAAGCGCTGGCACGTAAGATGGTATGAGCTGCGTTAGCCAGTGACTGACTCAATGATGTTACATTTGCCCTTTTGGACGAATTTTCCACCTTAGCATGGCGGGTGTTTGAGATGGCCGACAACAATCTAATTTATATTAGGCATAATTTTATTACACCGCCCATACACTGAATACCGGTTCATTTACTGCCGATAACCAAACAACCTTTTGTCTTTAAAAAACCTGCCAACTTCATCACTAACGCGATTGTTGGATGAAAAAGAATTGATTTTGGGGGGAATTTAGTTTGCCAAAAGCCGAAACAAAGAGAGATACAATCATTGTTGAAACCAGTGGATTATAATATTGTGGGACCAGACACCTCGATTGCCCTCCTGAAGAGTGTGTGGACATGTGGTATCGTAAATCACATAACACTCCGATAATAGAAATTGTGATATATCGCAATCATTGACAACGACATATCACAATCATGGACAATGATACATCACCACCATTATCCAATATCTATCACTATCATTATCCTGATATATCACCGCCATTATCGGTGATATATTACCATCATGATAAGTGATATATCACAATCATATCAATGATCTATAAGACTTCGTAAGTACTTCCTGTGCACGACAGCATACTGCAGACACGGATGTAATGCAATGATGAGGACATAAATCAGAAACATATGAATAAAAGGCATAGGAATACAGGCACAAAAGGCGTTAGTACACTCGTGCCGCGGGCTAGCCGCGTACCACCCGCCCTTGTTATGCGGGGCGTGGCTGGCGGCAGACGGGACGCTACATACCATGGGGGCGGCCGACTCCTGCAGGCGCCGCTGCTGCAGCCGCTCCCGCTCCAGCTCCTTAAACTGGACACACAACAGCCAGCCGTCAACACCGGTGACTACCGACCTGCAGCCAACTGCACTTCTCTCGGTATCTTGAACTCGCGTTAAGTTTTCCCAAAATATGGCTGTGATCCCCGCAACTGAAGAACGAAGTAAATTCTTGAAATGTTTGAACTGTTGCAATTCTGCCATGCCAAGGCAAAAACCCCTCAGCACCATTAGGTCCATCGTTTAGGGGAAACATTCCTAGGTTTGGGTGAATTAAATTCCCACCTTGTGAAAACGTTTTACAGTTTGTACTTTACATGACAAGATACAGTTTATTTTTGACAGCATCGAATGATAAAACTGACTACATTTCCGAAAAATGACCCTTAGGCGTGTTTGCCTTTGGACGGCAGAAAACGTTCTCTCCACAGCGCCGCGACGTTATGCGCTAATGCATGGCATCATTGTTTAAGAGCCACTACCACTGAGATGCATGACTGTTGTAGCCATATGCAAACATGATAGACAAAGCTGCCTTGTGCCGTTCTGGTTCACGAACCCAATAATTTACATCATGCTTTTCATGAAGTTTCTGTCACGAATCCAATATCGCAAGATTGAAGATGCTTGGGCTGAAAATAAGGAGAGGGGCCTTTCCTCGAAGATTAGCATTACGTTCATGGTGCACACCACATGTTTTGCAACTCAAAAAGCCCCCAGATCTCAATGCCATGGAAGAGATACCAAGCGATGGTTCATTGCACTGATCGAACCGCGACAAATGCCGTGTGGTCCATGGACCTCAACGATCGGTGCCCAACTGGTCCCTGGAACTGGTAACAAACGTAACGGCTACGAGGGACACATCACCTACCATTTGTACTCCCTCCTCCAGCGTGCGGTTGGGCGACATCTGTTGGCGGTATATGGAACCAGAGGGTGCGTAATGTGACGTCGAGGACGGCAGCAGCACCGGACCGGCGGGCCCCGCCAGCGTCCGACCCCCCTGCAGCGGACACGGAGAACCGCCGATCAGCGACACAGGGCGCCGAGAGTGCGCCCTGGAGCACCCCTGGACAACAGCCGCGATGCCACCGAGCTCAGGGATTTTCGTTGATCGACAGGCATTGAAATTCCGAGCTGCAAAGTCACCAAACACTCAGAGACGCTGTAAGGGTATTTGCCCTCGGTGCCGGCGAAGTAAAGTCCGACGAATGCCTTTGCTGATATTGAGGTGTGTTCAAGCTCTTCTTGGCAACGCAAAGCACTGGTTCGTTGGGTCATCTCAGACAGAGCACACCGAATGTGCATCCGAACAAATGTGTACATTTGCCGACAGAGTTGGCATTTGTGTGCATGATGAGGGAGATACTTTCCAGGCAAATTGCCTACCAAATTTCGACGTTAATCATCCCTCAGCACACAGCACGCGGCATGTTATAGGGAAACGTCAGACGTCTTCACGCGACAATCGGAAGGTCTGCCATCGAATAATAACACACATTGCCAGTCGATGTCGCAAAAACCCATAATGGCCGACAGAAAGGTGTCCAGAGTAGTTTCCAAATTACTCCACCGCTCTTTTGCTTATTTCTATTCTAAGGTCAGAATCGCAGAACGTAACAATGTGTTCTCATGAAATCCATCAATGCCGAAAAATAATACCAACCCAAACCTGTCATCTCGAGACTTAAGCTCTCGAGGAAAATTAACGTCAAAGCCCACAATCCGTAATCCTAAGCTGCGCTGCAAAAGCCAGACAGACTGCGCCGATAGATAAGGTATTTCCTATTCCTCGTTGATGTCATTAAAAACACATCATATGTTCACAAACCAGCGGCGTAGATCACCTACCACACAACACTCTGCAAATGTAGTCAGCACAGGCAGCTATACCTCAGCACGTATACAAATATATTGCGTGGCGTGGTATCGGCGTGGTGGAAAGAGGCATGTCGACAAACGCAAGGCACGTTATTATACCCTGGAAGTTCACTGCCGCGGAAATCCGCGCACGCCGAGCTCATGTGCTGTATCTACACTGCAACATGCACACCCGTCGTGAGCGTGCATGGACGCATGATACACGATGAGCCACATACCAGTGCAACTGCGAACTGAGTAAAAGCACACAAGCAGTTCCAACCATTTCTATTTTGCGCCCGGCCTTTAAACTACGGAGTCGGTGGCAGCGAAGCAGCCCATCTCCGCGGCCGACAGGAGCACGCAGGAAGGCCGGCGCGCGCGGGCCACGCCGCCACGCACGCCCGGCTCGGAGGCCAGCGGTCCACGGCCGCCTCTCTCACCTTGGTGCGGCCCAGCTTGGGGAAGTTGCGGTGCCGGTTGATTTTGAGTGTGCGGAACAGCTTGCCGAGGCGGCCACGCTTCTTGGCGGCCGGGCTGACCGCGCCGCCGCTGCCGCTGCTGCCGAACGTCCGCCAGCCAGCCGCACCGTCTGCTGACGACAGCCGGCACGGTCAGTAGGGCTCCAGCAGGCAGCAACCCCTAACAGCCGGCACGGTCAGCAGGGGCCGGCACGCAGCACCCCTACACAGCCGGCACGGTCGGCAGGGGCCGGCACGCAGCGCCCTACACAGCCGGCGCGGTCAGCAGGGCTCGGCACGCAGCACCCCCCACACAACCGGCACGGTCAGCAGGGCTCCGGGACGCAGCACCCCCACGCAGCCGGCACGGTCAGCAGGGCCGGCACGCAGCACCCCTACACAAACCGGCACGGTCAGCAGGGCTCCGGCACGCAGCACCCCTACACACCGGCACGGTCAGCAGGGGCTCCGGCACGCAGCACCCCTACACAACCGGCACGGTCGGCAGGGCTTCCGGCACGCAGCACCCCTACACAACCGGCACGGTCAGTAGGGGCCGGCACGCAGCACCCCTACACAGCCGGCACGGTCAGCAGGGGCCGGCACGCAGCACCACCTACACAGCCGGCACGGTCGGCAGGGGCCGGCACGCAGCGCCCCCTACACAGCCGGCGCGGTCAGCAGGCTCCGGCACGCAGCACCCCCACAACAACCGGCACGGTCAACAGGGCTCCGGCAACGCCAGCACCCCTGCACAACCGGCACGGTCAGCAGGGCTCCAGCACGCAGCGCCCTACACAAACCGGCACGGTCAGCAGGGCTCCGGCACGCAGCACCCCTACACAACCGGCACGGTCGGCAGAGTCCCGGGACGCAGGGTCCCTACACAGCCGGCACGGTCAGTAGGACCCCGGGGGCGCCAGCGCCCCTACACAGACAGGCAAGTCACGAAACGGCGTGACACTGCGGGTTCGGCGGCAGGGGCGAGCAGCGGCACACTGTGACGCCAGCTGACCGCGCACACGCAGGGGGCTAGTCCGCCGAAGGTGACTGAGAAAACCGCGCCACAGCATGCACCATATCGCAAAAATGCGCATTGCTGGCAACACATGGGAGATACCATGCCTAAACTAGCGCCGCCGTCATCCCCCACCCGCCTCCGGCCCCGGTAATGCGGTCACCCTCTCCGCTTGTTACACCGCCTCCGGCCCCGGTAATGCGGTCACTCTCCGCTCGTTACACCGCCGCCGGTACGAGCGGGCCCGCGGCGGCGTGAGCAGCCTGGATGACAGCCCGTCAGCCCGCTGGGCTCGGCCGGTGGCGCCATCTCACCTGCAGCGCAGTCCTGGGGCACGGCGTAGGAGGGAGAGCCGGAGCGCAGCCTGTCGGCACACAAGCGCATGCGCACTGAGGCCTCTGGTAATAGACGGGGCGGTCGGACGCGCTAAACGCTGCTCGTCAGCCACGACTGTCCTCGCATCGCACCATCTGTCGCGTGACCATTCCCTTATACTTTTCTATTCCCGTACTCCGTCTCTTGTTCCAAATACAGGCTGTACATTACTGAATGATTTTCTCATTGAAAAGGATCTCTACTGCAACTTTGTGCCGTTTATTCGTCTGCTTCACTTCATCATGTTTGTTAGTCACTAAAACACCCTTTTGTGTCCAAATATCTTGCGCCGATCCGGATTCCTTCTTTAGCGTTACAGTGACCGCAGCATGCCCTTTTCATTTGGAACGGTTTTCAAGCAAAATTGGACTCCGGCATCTTACCGGGCTGCTTTTTCCTGCACATGTCTGCTCGAATGGCCCGCACACAAAGACTGCTGGAGGTTCCCAGCACAAGGGAAAACATCGTGATATCCGGATAGTTCTGTAGGTCACGACAGCTGATAAACACTTTTTATAATGCGGCGCCTTGGAAGCTGATCTACATGCTGATTTTTTATCACTTTCAGAAGCAGTGTGACCAGATTCAAAGCCTCAAAGCAATGACTTTCATCGCGTGCTAATATGTGCGTTTGTCAGTCTCATAAACGTTCGTCTTACGGAGGCGCAATGAGCATCTTATGATTGCGTGTTGTACAGGGCGCATTTATCGCTGCGTCTTGCTCCGACTCGGAGCCAAGCTCGGCTGTGCCCGGCTCAGGCACTAACCCCTGTCGGCGCGCGTGCTGCTGGCTCAGCACCCGGCTGTCGTACACGCCGTAGCCGAAGCCGTATATTTCGTCTTCGTCGTTGTCGCTCAGACAGCTGGACGGCTGGAACGGGGACCCGGCTGTCACACTCAGATGTCGCGCAACAGACATGCACATCCATATAACCCACAACGTATTTTTCCCCGGTGCGCTACACTCGAAGAGATCCCCTACGAAGCGATGGGGAGCATCACCGGCGCCAGCAGCCACAAACCATGGCACACTACCTGATCTGTGTAACGAATATAAGGTTATAGGGGGTTATTATGGTAGTTTTTATCACGCATGCTAAAACAAGCTTGCACTAAACGCTTTGCAGAAAAGGAAGAAAGGTAACAGTTGTGGATGAATGAGCGAGAGAACGAATAAAAAATGCATGCAAGAATGAGTGAGTTAATGAACTGATTTGTAACAGAGATGAATCGATAAAATTCCATGCCATAACCTTAAGCGTCTACAGTACCTGCTTACAAGGGCCTGGCCCGAGACTTTGTTCTGATGACCTTCCCATCGGCTGTGATTTCCCCCAATGACCCGTACCAAATGAAATATTGCATTGAATAACAGTCAGCCTGCATTGCATTCCAGTCATGTCAAAAGCCAAACGTGTACCCCGACAGTGTATGACAGTTTACCAAAACGGACCACAGTCACGGGGCAGTGTCTAGCAAATCGAAAACAAAATGGTGAAAATCCGCGCATAAGCAGCTTTTCGCCCCTCTTGATCTCTTGATTTCGCCTCTCTTGAAGCTTCTTGATGAGAAGCTTCACTTTAGGACGTCCACGGAATTCCTGCACTTGCAAAATCTTGATAATGACCCCTCGCCCAGCAGGCCCACCCGACCCCGAGCACGGCAGACCCATCCTGACCCCGAGACCGGCAGACCCATCCTGACCTCGAGCACAGCAGGCCCACCCTGACCCCCAGACCGGCAGTCCCATCCCGACCCCGAGACCGGCAGACCCATCCCGACCCCGAGCCCAGCAGGCCCATCCTGACCCCGAGACCGGCAGACCCATCCTGACCCCGAGCCCAGCAGGCCCATGCTAACCCCGAGCCGGGCAGGCCTATCTCGATGGCCGCTGACTGCCCGTCAGCCGGCGAGCGGCCCCCGAGGCGACGGCCGCGGCCCGACACCACTCACCAGGTACTGGCCCGGCTGGTAGATGGGCTGCGCCGACTGCGTCAGGTCGGGCTGCTGCTGCTGCTGGGGCGGCGGCGGCGGCGGCGGAGGCGCCATCAGCGGGGGCGCGCCCGCGCCGC
Organism: Pollicipes pollicipes; assembly: GCF_011947565.3. Taxonomy (NCBI): domain Eukaryota; kingdom Metazoa; phylum Arthropoda; class Thecostraca; order Pollicipedomorpha; family Pollicipedidae; genus Pollicipes; species Pollicipes pollicipes. The sequence goes on along the minus strand of NW_023596746.1, from coordinate 266,812 downwards.
CGCGCACCTCGCCGTCCAACACCTGCTGCCACGCCTGCTGGCGCAGCACGTCCAGCTGCTGCAGCACGTCCTGGTAGTGCGTCTGCACGTCGTCGGCGTAGCGCGACGCCAGCCCGTTCAGATAGCCGGTCTGGCCGTCCTGGCGGACACGGGCGCCAGGTCAGCGCGTCACGAGCGCGTAACGCCACTCCGACTCGGGGGGCGGACTGCTGGCAGTTTAGCCGCCGCCGGGGCCACTCACTGGCGGGCGCTTCTCCCCATTCGACAGCCAGGGGTCAGTGGTATACACCATTATAACGTTGAACGATGTGATATAGAGAGAGAGAGCACGATTTCGACACAAACACAAGTGATGCACATGTGTACAAACCATGTACACACAGGCACTCAATAAGCATGTGTGTAAAGCGGGAGCACTTCATAACCATTATCGCTAAAGAGGGATGTTTCATGGAACACATGACACGGGAAAAAACGACACGCAGAATTCTATAATGAATTTGACTGGCTGGCACATACCTTTGTCGAGTACGGCGAGTTGTACAGCTTTATGCCGTCAATCACCAGCTTGTTTTGAAGCATTTGTCTCAGTTTCTGAGATGGCAGTCTCTTCAGTTCGGGCAGAGGCGCCTTTGGTTCTGGCGGGCTGCCACACGTACTGATGCTCTCGGAATTTGTAGCGCAGGAGTGACATATCTTCTGAGGGATGTACTTTGATGCATGGTATGTGGGCATTCTCCTGTTTTTCTCGACGACACATTTGCATTCACCAGACTTCAAGACTTCTTCCACGGTAAAATAAACTGCAGTTGCCCCTTCTTCGCGTAACTTTCTGACGGCTTCAAGGATTTTGAACCTATGTGTCGGATTGAACACACCAACTGCATCAAGGTCTTGTTCCCCGATTTGTTTGCATATTTCCAGTTCGTCATATCCATTGTCCAGAAATGATTCCGAGTACTGGCCCAGAAAGAGCGTTCTGAGCCAGTTCTCCACCGTTGGTCGATCCATTTCCATCGTGTCACGTTACTTCTGTACTACACAGACGGATATCCGAATGCATAACGTTCACATATCAACACGCACATTCATCAGCTTCTTTGAGTGCTTCACGTTTTCTTATGGAACAGTGCACGGTAATATTGTTACCAAAATCTTTCGATCTTCTCCAGTGTACGACCACTGCAAGGGAAAGGTGCATGTAAGGTCCGGACACGAACAAGCATAGCAGCACAAATACTACATGCCGCATCGCTTTGGGCAGGACATATTCAAGCTTTGCAATACACTTAGTCTTACCCTGTTAAGTCTTCAGTCATCATTTGCCAAATAGAGGCATTTCATGGCGTTTTATTTTTGTGTGCTATACTAAGATATGTTCGCAGCGTCTCAAGGGGGTTGTCAAAGAGCCACACGCTGCCCATGCGAACACACTCCTCCCTCCGCCACCACTGTTGACGTATCCTTTCACAATCTTTCCTTCTAATAGCCACCGTATCGACCGATAAAGACACTTATCAATGGCGCTGATGCCAAACATCTCGCAATTTTATCCTAATCCTTTCATCTACGGCGATCTTTATCCTGGCGCTCTAACCACAGGCCAAGTCAAGCACCGACCTGCGGCGGTAGGGATACCTGTTTGCCAACAAAATGCGTGTACTGCATATACGTCATCTGTGCGCTAAAAACGGCCATGCTTCAGTTACCATTTACGTTGCCGGATAAAGATATGACACATGACGGTACACAACAACAACCCATCGTACCTCCGAGCATTTTTCTGAATTCATGCGCGTATCGGATCTTTACTGCATGTCAAAATATGACTATCACCAATCCACTCGCACACGGCGGTGATCCATTAGCCTTTTGAAGGGCCAGCCCCAGTTTAGACTGGCAAAACAAAACTCGCCACCTGTGTGGCGAGAAGGTAAACCTCAATGAAAACGACAAATTATGACGAGCGCTGCCGCAGAACGACACGTCTTCATACGCATCGAGCCGGAAGTCGCCGGGACCCACGAGGATGACGTTTTGAACAACGAAATCGCATCAACCTTGTAATTGTTACACAACACCTGGTTCAGAAGATAATAGGGGGAGAGGCTTAGCAAGCTTGATGCTATTTTTCTCATCGGCAATGCAATACATAATTAACAAATGCTGAAACACAAGATTCCTTCCCCCCAGTCTTTGTCCTAGCCATGGGTTTCCCACTGAACAATTTAAGCAGTCAGTGGAACCTCCATTGAAAATGAAGACACTGGTTAGATACCTCTTTAACGCAAGATGATATGGACACTGGAGAGCAAGAGGTTTGTTTGCTTGCTGTTAAATGTATTATATACTCCCATGCCATGTATGATGAAAGCAGTCAGCCACTATTTACTGAGGTCATCTTGGTCACAGGTAGATAAAACTAGGCCTATAAAAATACATATAACCTAGCAAGCTAGTGATGGAGAAGCCATACTCCTCACACAAGCCAGGAGAAGCTATGGCATAGTTTCACAAAAACAAACAATTTGCATGAGCTAGCTGACATGTCAGAGAAAAATCTGGGAAAACTGGGTCTGCAGTCAGAGTCAGATGGGACCAATCTATTGATGTTGTCCAGCTGCAAGGATTGGACCTGGTGATATACCATTGTTTATTTAAACACATACAGGGTCATCACATACTCTATTGACTCTTTTTACATCTTATTTGAATTCAGAATACCATCCTGGGAGGAATCCAAAAAGGTTGACCCATATCTTTAATAATTGTAGACTTTGCTTTCTGTTACCACCACAGGAGTGTTTCCAAACAAACTTCCCACCATAAAAGTTGCTTCAATTTCCTGTCAAGTCCACAGCATGCCACATTTCTCCAGGCTTTGGCCATTGTGGGGGTCACAGCCCAGTTGCCCTAATCCTTTGGATCCATCCACAGGTCCAGTGTTGGAAAAAAGGCACCACAATTCTGGACAATTACCCACAATGCAAATGAAAGCACTTATCCCACATCCCAGAATTGTCTGGACATACAAACTGATGTTAGTATTCAGTTATGAACAAATTCTAGGCAATCAACTATGATCAAAATAAAAGAATGTACTCTTCACCCCCAAAATAGCCTGAAGCTTAAGCACAATGCTTCACCCCAAAATTCAAGAATCATCTGCAGAAAGGAATGAACCTCAGAACTCAGTAATGAGTGAATGATTAATGTAAACAAGCTCTGCCCCACAGGTATGTCCTATCAAATCAGTGGCTGGAACAGCTTGGGAGGTGCCTGAGGGAACATACCCCAATTTCCCAAAATTTTGTTCAATCCATTGACATGATCACAAGGCATGTTTTGTACAAAAGTCAACATTTAGGTAAGGTAGTTTTCCCAAAATTCCAGTTTTAACTGCCCTCAATTCTGATTTGATCCTGTGATCCTATACATGTAGTTACATTGGTGTGTCAAAGTGTGACTATCATGAAAACTATTCAAAATGTATATAACAAAAGCACAATTAGTTTCAGCACATGTCACTTATGTTACTTCTAATGTTAATGTAAATATACCACAGACCACATAAATTCTGGCCCCTAAACTGCCTCTGCATGTACAACACTTTTCTGGCTGCTAATGAGTTGCCCCTCTGACTCTGAACCTGAAACATCTGACCTGCACAGTACATTCAGCAAGTCTGAGACCCCACAGTGCTAGGATAACCTTCATCCAACAGGAGTCTGGTGCTGATTGGTTGATTTTTAGCAACAGGAGGACCAACAGGCAGAGAATCATCAGCCATGGATGTATAACCATGAAATAATATTGACATCCCTGCCACTTGAGTGGATAAATGCTAATTAACTAGCAGAATCCTAGCAATACTTGCACACACACACACACACATTGCACATCCTGCTTAGTGGTTATCTTTTATATAGACATCGCCATGCAAAATGAGATAACACCACTGACTCCCAGCATGTTATACTCCATGCAAACTTCACCATTCCAGGCACAAAAAATTAGCAGATGTGCATAATACAGGTGCATTTAATTTTTAAGCATTCCATACAACAATTATATTTTCAAGAACAAAGGAGTAATTGGTGGTCTTCTACACCTCGCAAGACCTGATCCTGTTTTGAGACCTTGAAATGTTACCCGACACCTGAGCCCCACCCACAACACACAGCTAATCCAGATTCAGAAAAGCAAGTTTTAAAACTGCACAAACCTTGATGTCCTTAACAGCCATTCATCATAGATGGAGCAGGAAGCCATCATGTTTCAAAGACGAGCCACACTGATAATAGGCAGTCATATGACATTCCTAATTACGAGGGGGACCTTCACAATTTAATCAAATATGACTACTCCACATAAAACATTGGGGCTAGGTGTGACCAAAATGAGCAAAACATATATCATCATTGTGCTTGTCCACAACTTGCCATTGGGTGGCATGCTGTGACTGTTGGTTAATTGGTAAAAGGATTACACACACAAGAGTTTAAATTTATTACTCAGACTACTAGCATACCTACTTGCCAAATAGAAATTTGATAATGGGAAGATACATTATTGAATGGGTGCATATAAACACATCCTATCTTCCCATTTTCCTGGATATCCCTACAAGGAGTAAGGTTACTGGTACCATCTTGTTTATATGCATGATACTCCTCACAAATGCACCTAAAAACTAAACGTTACTTACAAATTAAGTACTTTCATGTATTAAGAGCAGGCAGAAAATCTTGACTAGAAAACACATTCGCGCCTAAGCGCAGCAAATGGTGAGATGACCGTGCCCTAAATACTTCATGCATCCACAATACCTTTCAAAATGATTAAAACGCTGTTTTTGGAGATCTTTCAAACATCTGAAACCATCAACCAGGGAACCCGTGCAAAAATCGATGAACCAATGGCCAGGCAATGTCAATACGCAGCATATCTCTGCTGCCCACCCCATCACACCCCACCCATCACTCAACAACAACCGAGAAACGCGAGAAACGGCCCAAATCCGGCTACGGCCAAGGACCTAAAATACAGGACGCCACCAGGCGCTTCGTTTTAGTGTTTGGATTATTGGTGTTCGGCATCCCTGATGTGACGTATATGGAGAACTACTCTGGCTGCCTGGCAACTTTCTGTGAAATTGACCCACCTGTGACCAAATTTCCTACAATATCAAACCACAAATTTTGCTCAAAAGTGTTGTATGGTGTGATCTGCAGCGCTAAAGCCGAATATGATGATACGAATTCGATCAGGTCAGGGGATCAAAGATAGAGCGTGAGGCAAGGTGGAGATCGCGTTCGACATGGGTTGTTTCACGCGCGTTTTCTCCGTCATCTCTCCTTCATCTCCGTCTCCGTCATCTCGCCGTCGTCATCTCTCCGTCTTTCTCCGTCTCCGGTCTCCGCAGCCTTCCACGGCTGCGATTTTTATTATTATTATTTGCTGTCCGAGAGATGACGGAGACGGAGATGACGGAGAGATGACGGAGAAATATATATATATATATATATATATATATATATATATATATATATGTATGTATGTATGTATGTAGATGCATATCAATATAGGAACCCATCTTACTGTGCTAAAGGGTGGCATGTTCTGCATCCAAATACATGGAGCTCATTGACTTCCTCCAGATCACGTTAAATCCTGTGACTTTGTACCAAGTGTTTCGGAAAAAAGGGAAAGTAAACTCAAGCCGGCTGCTAAGTACCCTTAAAACCAAGCACGGACTCGACCCCTAGCTTGTTTACGGCCAGCGGGCTAGGCGATGTAACTAGCTGCTGACTGATGACTAAAGTATATTTTTTATTTGTTATAAACGAGAACAAAGTATTCTATCACCCAAAATATGTTAGAACATGATACACGAGTTTGATAAGTGTAACACGTTCAATCGTCAGGGGAAATGACACATGCGACGTCGGAGGCATGTAAAATTACCTTCGACAATTGCTCGTAACAATTCACCTGGCGCATATACAACTGCTATCTAAGGCTATGGCACCAAGGCTAATGGAGGCGGAACCTGACCGATCATGGGTGTCCGACGAGGCCAACAAAGAGGCTCCCAACAACAGGTATAGGGTCCTCGGGGCAAGTGAAAAGAACCTAAGACCAACGTGGTGGCCCCTTAAACGATCGATAGTGCCCCGACAGGCTGACATATAAGGCCGCGGCCAGAGCACAGGACCCTCTGAGCAAACGGGAATTATGCAAGACCATAACTTGATACCCCTGTGCTATCAAAAGTGCCCGGAAAGGTTTCAAAAATAGCCTGATAGAAGTGAACAATCCTCCGCAAATAAGATCAAAGGAGAGGAGTCCTCGATCAAAGAAGAGGGGTCCTGAGCATCAAGTGTCTCGGTGCGTTACCTTTTATAAGCCCCAACAACAGCACAAGGTCCTCCGAGGAAGTGGAAAACCCCAATTCTAATATAAAGGGCTCCTCAGCAGCTAAGTGTACGCTTACATATGGCTCCCCAGAAAAAGCGCATAGAGCCTTTCGGGCGAAAGGGCAGAATCGATGGAGGGCCGCTGATTGATCAAGAATGTCCAGACATGCAAGCAGATAGTGTCCAGGTATGGAAGCAGATAGTGTCTCAACAGCAGCGTTGAGATCGTGCGCAAAAATAGAAAAAAACGTTAAGAGATGAAGGGTAACGTGAAGGGTTCCTTGGCGATCAGATTGACCGGGCAAGACGACATGTATGGCCCGGGCAACAGCGTAAGGCCTCTGGAAAGCATAATGGGTCCCACCATTTCCGTTAAGTACCGCCCTTTCAATCAGTAAAGATTAAAATTTGATTGCTTATAAACGCTTTACTTTCGTTTGCAACCGTTCTATGTCGCCTTTAGCCCCAAATACGTCCAATTTTATTGCATTTTCTTTAAAACTAGCAAACTGCGTTCGTCCAGCCGCTTATTCGCCAGTTCCAAGCCTATCAGTTCCCTCTGCATGGTCCATGGGACATGCTCCGGTGCTCTCCCCCCCCCCCCCTCCCCCTGTCGCCGCCAATGGCCCGAGCAGCTTAATAGATGAGGCCCGCCAAGAGCATAGGGCCATCCATTCAAGCAAGAAGCACTCAAGACGATATGGAGGGACCCAGAATGAGCGAATGCACCAGATCAGGTTAACAGATAGGGCTCCCATCAAGAGTGTAGGGCCTTCCGTTCAAAATTTGAACTATCCACTACACAATATAGAGGGCCCGAATGATCGAGTGCACCAAGGTAAATTACCAGATAGGGCCCCACTCAAGAGCGTGGGGCCCTCCATTCACATAAGAAGTACCCAAAACACAATGTAAATGCCCCCGAACGACTGAATGTGCACAACCGGCCCATCAGAAGGGGCTCGACGAGAGCGTAAGGCCCTTAATTCAAATAAAAGGTACTCAAAACCCAGTGCGGAGGACCCCCGAAGGATGGAGTGCGCCTGGGCAGCTTGTCAGATGGCCCCCGACAGGAGCGTAGGGCCCTAAATTGAAACACCAAGAGCTAATGTACAAGGCCCCTGAACAATCCAGTGTAACCGAAGAAGTGAACAGAGGAGGCCCCGACAAGTACGTAAGGTCCTCCACTCAAATAGGAAGCACCCAAGACACAATGTGGAGGACCCCCGAACAATCGAGTGTGCCCAAGTAGGGCTTAACGGGTGGAGCCCTCGACAAGAGAGTAGGGCCTTCCTTCAAATGTGAAATACCGACGGCACGCTAAAGAGCGTCCCCGAATGATCGGGTGCGCCAGAGCATGTTAACAGGTAGGGCCCCCGTCCAGAGCGTAGGGCCCTCCATTCAAATAAGAAGTACCCAAAACCCAGTGCAGAGAGCCAATGTGCCCAAGGAGATTAACAGATGGGCGCCCGACAAGAGTAAAGGGACCTAAGCAAGTGGCGGAGAAGTAGAATGCGCTCTAGACTAATGTAGAAGGCCCATGAGCATATCGTGTGTCGATAGGTTAACCGAGACCGACAGAAAGGGCTCCTGAGCAACCGAGTTTACGCCGGCAGGTTACATATGGGGCCCTATAAATAGCGTACAGAGCCTTTCTGGCGAGCGGAAAGGAATCTGTGGAATGCCCCTGATTGACAAGAGGGTCTTGTCACGCTGGCAGAAAGGGCGCCGGCAACAGCGCAGGGCCCTCCGAGAAAATACTTAAAATCGGGGCAAAGTGGAAGGCTGCTTAACGATCAGAAGGACTCTGCAAGTGAGTATATAGATCCCCGGAAACGGCATAGGGCCCCTGGACAGCGAAATGAGGCTTGAAATATCATCCCACACCATCGGCTTTGCCTCTACGCGCATCAGGTAATCTCGATATTCTTGTGAAGTGAAGTCTCCCGTTATGAGACACCAACTCCTCCATGTAGCCTTCCCGGCTGGCCATGGTCTTCCAAGTACTCCATGACAGCCTGTGAGGAGGGAGGCGAACAAAAACCCGATCGCAGTCGCAAAACTGGTCATCACAGTCGCTGGCCATCACAATCACAAAACGTCTTTGCGCTACACCGTTCTCCAACGGCCCTATGAAGTCGATTCCCACGATAGACCAGCTAGCTCCTGGAAGCGGTACTGGTGTGAGCGGAACGTTGCGTGCGATAGCGGAGCGGATATAGTCAGACATAGCAAATGCCTCATAGAGCTTCCCGTGCTCTTCCAACTCTGAGTTCATCTCGACCACCAATACAGTTCCCTCATTCTCCGCCTTGTCCGCATCATACTTGGTGTCCATCGCGTGCCTGCTTCGATGGGCCGTCTCTTTAATACGTCTGAAACACCAACATCTGCCCCTTCAGGATCACGTCGTCAACCACCAGCAGTTCCACTCGACAGCGGCAGTACGGCTGCAACAGCAGGAACAGTCTCGGTAACGAGTCGGCCACCTATCAGATATCTGCTTCTGCAGCTCCTGCAGCACTGGATCCCGCTCGACCGCCCTCTTGAGCTCCGTCTGGTCCACCGTCGCCTTCCGCTCTATGCGGTCGATGACTGCCGCTGCACTCAGCTGCTCATCATCCTCCGGTAAGATCCATTGCTGTTGGTAGTCTGGAGAGGCCGTCCACAGCACTGCTTTTGTCCATCAGGAAACTGCGCCGCTAAGTCGCACACCAGTAATCGGCTCGCCCAGCAAGAGATCCGCATGCTGGGCCTTCCTGCTCCCTCTGCCGTCAGCAACATCTGCAAAGCATGCTGTTTGCTCTGGGTTGGTGATTTGTATGGAAGATATTACTCCGGGTCCGTGTTTGGTGTGCCGGACGTCGCTAATGGTCGGTCCTTGGTCTATAAGATTTCGCTCCAGGTAGGTTATTGACCTCTAGGGATGTCACTCATGGTCGGTCTTGGGTGTGTAACGATACCGCTTTCGAGAGGGTGTTTTAGCCTGTCGCATGACGCTCCTGGTCAGTGTCGGTTTTTTCAAAGTCGCTTTGGGTTTGTGTGTGGTCTGTCAGATGTAGTTCCAGGTAAGTCTTTTGGTCTATCGGATGACACTCTGCCAGATGTCGCTCCTGGTCGGTGTCTGGTCATCAGATATCGTGCTGGGTTGGTGTTTGGTCCGTCAGATGTCGATTCGATTCGGCGTTTGGGCATTACATTTTTCTACTGGTTGGTCCCTGTTTTTTAAGATGCCGCCCCGGGTATGTGTTTGAACGGTCAGATGTTGCTCTGTGTTGGTGTCTGTAAGATGTCATTCTTAGTACGTGTTTTGGCTGTAAGATATTGCGCTCGGATGGTAATTTTCTGTCAAATGCCACTTGGGATCAGTATTTTGTCAACCAGATGTCACTTTAGAGCAGTGTTTGGCCTCATACATATCGCTAAAGGGTTTTGGTCTGTCGGATATCGCTCCTGGTCGGTATTGGTTCTCTCAGATGTCGCCTTGGTCAGTGTTTGGCTTGTTGCATTTCGCCACTGGTCGGTCCTTGGTCTGTAAGATGACGCTCCGGCTCGGCGCTTGGTCTGCCGGATGTCGCTATTGGTCGCTTAAGATATTCTTCCGGTCTGGTACTTATTCAGTGCAAATGTCGTTTCTGGTCGCTGTTTCGTCTTCGAGATTTTGCAATGGGCTACTTTTTAGTCTGGCAGGATGTCGTTCCCAGTCAGGGTTATAGTCTTTCAGATGTCGCTCCTCCACGGTCCTTTGTCCTTAAGATGTTGCTCCAGCTCGGTATTTGGGCAATCAAACGTGTGTCGACGTTTGTGTTTGATCTGTCAAATGACGCTCTTTGTTGGTGGTTTGTCTGTACGATGTCACTCTTGGTTGGTGATTAGTATGTCACCTGACTCCGGAACTTTATTTGGTTTGTCAGATTTTGTTTTAGTGTTGTGTTTGATCTATCATATGTCGCTATAGGTCAGTTTTTGGTCCATCATGTCGCTCATCGTCAGTCCTTGGCCTGTAAAATGTCGCTCCGGGTCGTGTTTGGCCGGTCGCTCTTGGCTTTGGGTTGGTGATTTGTATGTGAGATATCGCTCCGGATCGGTTATTGGTCTGTCAGATGTCGCTCATGGTCGGGTATTGTTCCGTCAGATATCGCTTTGGGTTAGTGTTTGGTCTGTCAGATCTCGTCCTGGCCAGCGTTTTGGTCTGCAAGATGACTCTACTGATCGATTCTTTGTCTCTGAGATGTTTCTCCGGGAAGACGTTTTGCCTATCGGACGACGTCTGTCAGATATCGCTCTTGGTTAGTGGTTTCTCTGTCAAACGGGATTTTTATGTGGCTATTTTTCTGTCGATGTCTCTCCGGATCGGTCTTTGTCCTATGACATGTCGCTGCTGGTCGGTGTTTAGTCTGTCAGACGTCGCTCCGGGTCAGTTTTTCCGCCAGATGTCGCTTCTGATTGATTGTTTGTCTGTGAGATGCTCTTCCTGGTAAGCGTTTGGCTGGTCGGATGTCACTCTGCGTTGATGTTTGGTCTGTCAGATATCCCTCCTACTCGGTGTTTATCAGATGTCGCTGCTGCTCACGTTTTGTCTGTTAGATGTCGCTCTCTATCGGTGTTTCGTCCCCCAGATGTTACCCTTAGATGACGATTTCCCTTCAGATGCCGCTCCGGGTTGGCTTTTATCCTCTCAAATGCCCCTCCTGGTCGATGTTAGGTCTAGCAGCTACCGCTCTGGGGCAGTATTTTGTCTGTCAGATGTCGCTCCTGATCGATCCTTAGTCGGTGAGATGTCGCTCTTGGTCGGTGTTTGGACCGTCAGATGTCGCTCTTGGGTAGCGTTTGGTCGGTCAGATATCGCTGCGTGTCAGTCTTTGGTCAATCAGATGTCTCTCCTAGTCGGTCCATGGATTGCAAGATGTCGCTCCGGGTAGATGTTTTCCTGTCCGACGGCGTTTCGCTTTGGTGTCTGTCAGATGTCTCCCTGGGTTAGTTGTTTGTCTGCCAGATGTCGCTTTTGTTCCGTTCTTGGTCTGTGAGATGTCGCTCCGGGTCGGTCTTTTGCTTATTAGACTTCGCCCACTTTGGTGTTTGGTATGTTAGATATTCCTCTTGACCGGTCCCTCGTCTGTCATATTAAGCTTTGGGAAGGTCTTCGGCCTGTCATATGACGCTCTTGTTCCGCTGTCTGTCTGTCAGAGTTCACTCCGGACTTGTGTTTGATCTGTCAGGAATCGCTCTGGTTGAATGCTTTGTCTGTCAAATATCGTTCCAGGTCGGTCGTAAATCTGTAAGATGTCGCTCCAGGTCGGTCCTTGAATTATCAGAGTTTGCTCCGTGCTAGTGTTGGTTTTTCACATGTCATTCCAGATCAGTGTTTTGTCTAGTAGATTTCGATCCTGGTCTGTCCTTAATCTGCAAAATGTCGCTCGGCTTTGGCCTGTCAGATATCGTTCCTGTTCGGTGTTTGGTCTCTCAGATCTCGCTCTGGGCTAGTGCTTGATCTATCAAATGTCGCCAGCGGGCAGCATTTTGTTTGTCATTTCGCTCCTGGGGTTTCTCTGTTCTAAAATATGACGCCCCTGATTGATCGTTAGTCTGTAAGATGTCGTTCCTGGTTGGTGTTTGGCTGGTTGGACGTCGCTCGTCGTACCGGTCGGGGTTTTGATCTGTAAACTGTCTCTCTTGGTTAGTCCTTTTTCTGTACGATCTCGCTCTAGGGAACGTGTTTGGGGTCTGGGAAATCGCTTCCGCGTTGGTGTTTGGTCTGTCAAATGTCGCTTTGGGTTGGTAATTTTGTCGTCCAATGTCGCTCTGGGATGGCGATTCGTATGTCAGATATAGCTACGGGTCAGTTCTTTTTTTAAAATTTCAGATGTATCTCCTGATCTGTGCTTGGTCCGTCAGATGTCGCTCTGTGTTAGTGTTTCTTCTTTGAGATATCGCTACTGGTCAATGTTTGTCAGGCCTGTCAGATAAACGCTTGAAATGGGTGTCTGTCAGATGTCACCCTTGGTTGGCGTTTTAACTGTCAGATGTCGCTTTCGATTGTTGATATCCGTCAGATGTCGCTCCATGTAGGTTTTCGGCCTGTCAGGTATCGCTCTTGTTCTGCCGGATCTTGCTCCTGGTCGGTTCTTGGTTTGTAAGATCTATTCCTGGTGGAGTTTGGCCTGTCGGACGTCACTCCGCGCTTGGCGTTTGTTCCGTCAAATAAGGGTCTGGTTCGGGATTTGGATGTCAGATGTCGCTATATGTAGGAATTCATATTTCAAATATTACATCCAGGTCAGTTTTGGCGAGTCAGATGCCGCTTTTGGTTGGACTTTGGTCGGTCAGATGCCGCCTTAGGGTAATGGTCTGTAAGATGTATTCTACATGTTAGTGTTTGTTCTTTAAGATGTCTCTCTTAGCCGGTCTTTGGTCCGGAAGGTGTCGCACTGGTTACATGTTTGGTCTGTCGGACGATGCTCCGCTTTTGCGTCTGTCAGATGTCGCTCTGGGCAACTGGTTTGGCTGTCAGATGTCGCTCTTTTTATCTTTGGCCTGAAAGATGTCGCTCCGGGCCGGTGTTAAGTATACCGCACGTTGCTGGCCTTGGTGTTTTGTCTTCCAGATGTCACTTCGGGTCGGTGTTTTGTCCGTCGGATGTCGCTCCCGATCACTCTATGGCCTTCAAGATGCCGCTATTGGTTGGTATTTGGCCGAGCGGGCGTCTCTACGCGTTCGTATTTTGTCTTTCAAATTCCCCTCTTGGATAATTATTTATCGTCAGATGTCGCTCCGGATCGGTCCTTGGTCTGCAAGATTTCGGTTCGGGAAGGTGTTTGGCTTACCACATGTCGCTCCCTGTCAGTGTTTGGCCTGTCCGAGTCCGCGCTGGTTGAGTGTTCGGTCTTTTAGATATCACTCCGAGTCATTGTCTTTTCTGTCCGACGTTGCTGCTGGTTGACGTTTGACCTGTCAGATGTCGTTCTTGCTTGATGTTTGGTCTGTGTCATTCTGTTTTGCGGTAGTATCTGATCCATCAGATGTCGCTAACGGCAATGCTCAGTTTATCATGTCACTCTCGGTCGGTCTTTGGTCTTTAATTTGTCGTTCTGGGTCGATGTATTGCCAGTGGGACGTCGCTATGGGCTGTTGATTTGTATGTCAGATATCGCTACGTGTCGGTATTTGGTCTTTCATACGTTTCTAACGGCCAGGTATTTTTTCCGTCAAACGCCGGTCTGGGTTAGCGTTCGGTCTGTCAGATGTCATACTAGTCAGGAGTTTGGTCCTGTAAAAGGTTTTTCTTGGTAGGTCCTCGCTGTCTAAGATGCTTTTCCGGCAAGGTGCTTAGCCACGCGGACGGCGTCCCTCGTTGGTGTTTGTGGGATGTCACTCATGGCTAGTTTTTTGTCAGATGTCACTATCGGATGGTGATTTGTCTGCCAGATGTCGCTCCTGATTAACCGTTTGTAAGGGGTCGCTCCTGATTAATCGTTTGCCTATAAGATGGCGTTCCTGATTGGAGTTAGGATGGTCGTACGTCGCTCCACGTTGATGTTTGGTCTGTTAGATGTCGCTATTGGTCAGTGTTTGGTCTGAAAGATGGCTCTCCTGGTCGGTTTTTGGTCTGTAAAATGGTGCTACGGTAAGGTGCTTCACCGATCGGACGAAGCTCCGCGTTGGTGTCTGTCAGATTTGGCTCTTGGTTGGCGATTTGTTTTGCAGGTATCGCTGTCGGATGATGACTTGTCGGCCAAATGTCGCTCCCGGTCAACTTTTGGCGTCTCAGACGTCGCTTCTGATCGGTGTTTTGTCGGTCAGATGTCACTCCGGGTGATTAATTTGTTTGTCAGATGTCACCCCAATTGATTGCTGGTCTGTTAGATGTCTTTCCTCGTTGGTCTTTTGGCCGGTCTGATGTCGATCTGCACAATCGTTTGATTTGTGCATTATGTTTCTGCTCGAATTTTGGTTGTGCGACGTCGCTCTGGGCAGGTAATTTCTATGTCAGATTTAACCACGGGCCAGATTTTGGCCTTTCAGATGCCGCTCCTGGTCGGTATTTGGTCCATCAGATGTCGCTTTGGGGTAGTGTTTGGCCTGTCAGATGACACTACGTGTCGGTGCTTGGTCTGTCAGATGTCCCTCCTAGTCGGTTCATGGATTGTGAAATATCGTTCCGGGTAGATGCTTGCGCCTGTCGGACGGTGCTCAACTTTGGTGTCTGTCAGATATCACTTTGGATCAGAGGTTTGTCAGTCAGATGTCCCATTTGTTCGGCTATTGGTCTTGGTATATATATATATATATATATATATATATATATATATATATATATATTGTTCGGCTATTGGTATTTCGGCTGTTTGGTTTGGCCTATCAGACATCGACTCATTTGATGCTTGATCTGTCAGATGTCCCTCTTGGTTCGCCCTTCGTCTGTAAGATTTGGTTTGGGAAGGCCTTTGGCCTGTCATATGTCCTTCTTGGTGGGTTTTTATCTGTCAGTGCTCACCCTGGGTTTGTGTTAAATGTGTCAGATGTCGCTCCCGGTCGTCATTTGGTTTGTCAGAGTTTGCTCTGCGTTAGTGTTTGGTCTTTCAGGTGTCACTCCAGGTCAACGGTTTTTTATGTTAGATATCACTGCCGGGCTGTAGTTAAGATATAAAATGTCGCTCCGGGTCGGAGTTTGGCCTGTCAGATGTCGCTCCCGGTCAGTGTGTGATTCCTCAGATGACGCTCTGGGTTAGCGCTTAATCTGTCAGATGTCGCTGCGGGTCGGTATTTGGTTTGCTGTGTCGCCTCAGGGTGTCCTTGTTCTAAAATATGCCGCCCCTGATTGATCGTTGGTCTGCAAAATGTCGTCCCTGGTTGGTGTTTGGCTGGTCGGACGCCGTTCGTCGCACGGGTCAGGGTTTTGGTCTCTGAGCTGTCTCTCCCGGTCGGTTCTTGCTCTGTATGATGACGCTTCAGGAAGATTTTTGGTCTATGAGACGACGCTCCGCGCTGCTGTTTTTTCAGATTTTGTTTCTGGTTGGTGTTTGGTCTATGTTATGTGGTTTCGGGTCGGTGTTTTGTCTGTTATATGTTGTTCCTGATTGATCATTACTCTGTAACATGCCGTTCCCGTTTTTTTTTGTTGTTTTTGTTTTTTGTTTTGCTGCTCGGGCATCGCCTCATGCTGGCTTTTGTTCCGTCAGATGCCACTCCTGGTCAGTGTATATGTAAGGTAATTTATGAACGGCTCTGTACTGCAATGCCCCGACGTGGCTTAAGCGTTTTTTTTTATGGGAAACTGGTGACCAGAGGCCACCAGTGTCCAAATGACAATTGAAATAGTAGCTGCATTATATGTTGGTAGAGGTTTCGAGGAAATCGGCCCAGGGGCCTAGTAGTTTGCACCGCTGCTTTATTATCTCTATATCTGTATATCCACGAAGTGTTGTATTCGATTTTTCACATGAAGATAACAGTGTGAGGTCACGAATATCGCAAGGGCTGACAAAATATTCCTTTGACGTAGGATAATTTTCATTTTAGAGACGGTTCGAAAGAAGCTCCTGAGTTTTACACGCGCACGGTTGGCCAGTTGGATACCCTTTGCTCGGGTGGGGGTCGATTTGAAAGCCTCCCCCCTGAGCACTCAAAAACTGAGAGAGCTAGAGACACACAAATCACAGTGATTGTTTGATCGTACGTGAACTCACTTGCGTCAAATTTTATGCTCCTAGGTTCTGACCTTCATGTCAAACAAGGCAAACTCTCGGTTGGTGTCGAAAGTGCCCCAGAACCTAGATATTTGTTTTAAGCAAAAGGCCACTGATGCTCTGCTAAGGCTGGTGGGCTTGCTTGACCTTTCAAAGGTCATGGTGAGCAAAATCACACAAGACTGTTTTGAGCTCTGCATGTGAATAGGGTCAAAAATATAAGGCTAGGCAGTATGTTCCTGAAAACAAAATGTTGACGTCCGTCAATTTTGGTCAGTGACCTTTTTTGACCTTTTGGAAGACCATGAAATATGTGGAATGCGGTCCCTGTTGTCAACAAATTCGAAGTAAGCACCAGAAACTACCGCATACAGCAAGTGCTAGAGTAATAAAATGGGTAGATTTTTAATTTGGTCTGACTTTTATACCTGACCCTACGTCAGTACAATTTGTTTATTCAATTGTTGTGTTGCCTAAGAAACTATCTCAGAGACGTATGACTTCGTTTAACACTCCGTTGTTACATCAAACTGAATGATTCCCTAGACATTATCGTCGCTGAATCCATGACCTGACTTTGACCTAGTATATGTCAGAGACCTTACAAGGTACATCTATTTTTTTGACATCAAACGATCTGATATTCACTTGCCTACTGTTTGCGAAATTTGGTGTAGCTGCACCGCGCCGTTCGGATTCCATTCCGGAAAAAAACCTTTGGGGAGTCAAATTGAGCCATGCTCGAGCGCGTTGGATAGATGCATGAAAGGCTTCAAAGTAGTATTTTAGAACGCACAGATTGCGGTGATTGTTACCATAGTGGCGCAAACAATACAAATCGGTCGTTGGCTGCCGGCAGATGCAGCCGCCGTAGTCTTTTGTGGCTCAGGGTGCCTGTTATTGTGAGTAAAGGCCATTGTACCATGAATTTAATTCCGGTTGTAGCGTTGTAAGAGGACAGTAACTGGCTTGAAATGTGTGAAATATGGCCATGAGAAGTGCGGGACGATGCACGATCTCTTGTGAGGTTCCCCTCAGCGGGCTTGTGTATTGCCCAGTGGAAGCGGAACAGTGGTGAGGGCGTAGCCCTCATTTTTCAGCTGTTCTTTGGGCGCAGGCTTTGGAAAAACAGCTTATCTTACACACCACTGCACGCATATCCAGCATAGCAGCAGCATCACAGAGAATAGTTCAGAGTATGTGTGCCATAGTATAGTGTTCAGAGTTGGGCTCCCAGTTGCCACCAATGCTAGTGCATGGAGGGCCAATATTTCAAGGAATTGTGATGTTGCAAGGATGATTGTAGTCAAAGACAATTCCAAAACACTTCCCACTGAAAAATCATCACAGATTTTGTGCAATTGGGTGTGGCATGAGCAGCTCGCAGGAGTGAGGGATTAAGTGTATCAGTGGTGCATGGGCCTACAGTTCAGGGGATTGATTTTTCAGACTGGGGTTTGGGGTATTACATCATACAAGCTGATTGATGTGTTGCTTTTGGTGGCTGAACATCATGCTTAAACTCAATGCTTGAGGCAAATGTTGACCACCTTCTCAGCTTTTCAAAGTAATGAACATGTTGTTTGGTTTAGTGACTTGATGTTATAGCTGAGCTACTTTCCATGTGATGCAGGCTTCCATACCTTTATATCAAAATGCCTGATGTATTTGTGGCCACACCTGCGGATGGTGTTATGCCACACATTGATTTCATTTGGCTCAAGTTACCACATTTTTGTTTGCAGCTTTGACTGGATGCTGATTAAAAACATCTAAGTTCAAGCATACCCATCCTGATTTACCTGTTTAAGGGTGTAGAAAACCTGACAGGTTAGTGATAGTTTCAGTTGAGAGAGGGAGATTCTGAGGGAAAGCAATAAAGTAATATTGAATGGTGGATGGTTTTCTGGCTGAAATCCAGAAACAAAATTCCTCTTCAATATTCATTTTTCACTTTGGAGGACAGGTCAAATGCACTGCTTGGTGCTTTAACACATGATGTTTTACCAAAAAAAGACATGATCAGATGGGCTATTTCCCTTTTATAATTGTATCACTCATAACTGGCCCAAAAGGGGAGTAAACAACATTGTGTACAACATTGAACAGATGTTTGCAATGAGCAGTAAACATGCCCAGTGATATGGAAGACATTTTAATAGTGGCTGATTTGATGAGTTTATTAGTAACATTTTTGAGTCAAGTGCCTTAGTGCCTTACACAGAGAGAGTGTCAACACAGTTTGGAAATGTGTCAAAGAAGCATGGCTCCACAGTTATGGACTTCTGGCATAAGTCTGACCTTCAGTGGATATCAAGTCATGATGGTCTTATTGTGGCATCCACTTTGACACTTCTTCAAGCTTGGGGTTCTTAAACAACTCCAACTCATGTTCACAGAACAGAAGATGGCAGATGATGGTGAGGCTAAGAAAGAGGAAGGAGAGAAGAAAGTTGTCCATACCTATCCACTTTGTCGGGTAAGTGGCCCCCAATGCTTGACAGCATTGGTATTGTTACATTAAGATGGGGTTTAGTTTTGGGAGAGCTTGAGTTATGGACCCCCTACAAGCTGGCACCAGGCTTGCAGCTGCTACTTCCAGCAGCCATTCACCTTCCTTTCACTTCTGTACTGCCATGTACTTCATTTTGCACCTTGTTCCCTGTTCATGCTCTATCATCCTAGGTAATATGTTAGACAATCTCAAGTTACAGTAACAATGTTGGTGGTAAGGACACAGTTGCAAAAGGTCTCCATGCCTGTGAGAAACCTTTTGGATTTCAAATGAATTATTTGAGAGCTCTTATTGGTGTTTTCATCATTGCGACATTGTGGAGTTTGGAATCCACGTGTTTGTTATGTAACCCTGGTAACATTGGTATCCGTGGGTGATTGCGAAGCTTTCTAAAACACTGCCCAAGTGCTCTGAAGCGTGAAATTCCATCAGCGTGAGACGCTACGGTCAGTAAAAGCGGGAGGATCCAGTGGCGCTGTCAGCATACTGTGCCCTGGAGGACAAAACACTTAAGAACCGTACGACCGCAATATTTACGTCGTCATCGGCTTTGCCGTGACAACTGGTATTGGCTTATTTCAATCTTCTGCTGTAGTCGGCTTACTGTGTCATGATTTTGCGTGAATGTAATGTAACACAGACTGATGCAAAAGGATGACTCCTGTCTTCTTCTTCAGCAATCGGATATGCCTGAAGAGATGCGCGGAGAAGTGATGGAACTGTGCGTCACGGCATGCGAGAAGTATTCTACCAACAACGAGGTGCTCACCCATGTTACACTTAATGGTGTAACTTGTAACCTCACCCCGGTGATATAATGGCGTGTTCAGCTGCAATCAAGGCCAGTGCTTCTAATTTGCCCCCTTTCTTTCGTCCGAATAAAGGTGGATGTGATGATGCTTTACCGTATCAGGCCTATGGAAAAAGAGATAGGTGGTAAGCCATCAGGAAACCGATTCCAATTCTGGTTGGAATTAGAAGCGATTTAGGGAGAAATAAAATATAACGTATTGTTGGGTGGAGAGAGCTGCGTGGTAAGCTTGATAGGTCGAGTACGAGTTGCACGAGGTGTAATTTCGGGAGACATCTATGTGTTGGCTCAGGAAATGAACAGGATAATGACAGCACATGAGTAAAACTATAATGACGACTGGCACTTGAATTAGATCGGTCACCTAACAGAGTCTTAAATAAATTTAGAAAGCAGCCGCCTGCACGGAACCCTTAAAAAACTTGAGCCAATGGCAAGGTGTTTCCTCCATTGCATGGGCAGAATGCTACGGCGTCCTCCCCTCGTATATGAAATATGTATCTTGTTGCCAAATGTTAGCTCTGCATTGCGATAGGTGTGCAAAGCTTCGCCCATAGCATGAACCCTAATGGGAAACACATTGGGTGTTTCCAGTTTGGCAGCATGCTGGTCCACAGTGTTACGACGGAGGACAAAGCGCACAAGTTGCAGTGCTGGGATATTGCGTGTTTTGTGAGAACGGGGAGGGAGATGTTGACTTCTGTTTTTTATTGCGATTTACCGATCGTATTTTACCGATGTTTTTACCGATTTACTGAAGTTACACTTAAAGATGTTATCATACGAGCCAGCTCCATAGGACGCGAGTCTATGACCAAGCCGCATCACCTGGGTCGTAATCAACTCAAAACGCGTTGTGCTGTTAGTCCATAGCTTTTATATAAAGAACAAACGTGACGGTAATTCAGGTGTTCTGGATTTCTTCAAGGTGGAAGTCCGTTTTTGGGAGCGTTATCTTTTGCTTAGAAGGAAAAACAGGACTATAATATTCGATAGGCTCAATCCCTAGTGTACTGTATTGCAAGAATTGCCGCTTCCGAAGTCATGGTAGATGCTTTAGAACAAGCTGACTACTTGTGATTTAAACATCCATTTTTCATCTTCAGCAAATGTCTATTGCCTGAACCATGATCACTCTTGCTTTTTGTTTCTATATCTCTATAAGAAAGCATTACCAGGTGGTGCTAGTCTCCTATTCGGCCTGTCATGCTGCCCAAACCCTGTAGACTTATTACAACGTAAAGAGAAACTACTGAGAATAGAGAGACAGCTTATGAAGAAGAAAATGATACCACGATTTTTTACGTGTCCAACGTAATTACATTAATTTCGGAAGTGACGTTTCAAAATTTGAAAACCAGCGTATAGCTTTTCGGCGTCACTAACCCATGCGAATATGGGCCGAGTGCTATGCGCCTATTATCGTCCTGAATGACACCAGTATTTTGCCCGCGGTTAGTGTCAGGCCCCAAGGCAGTGGAGGTACACCAGACTGGACACCACTTTCATGCGGTATTGATATGATAATGGATGCATGCGGTCTGGATGTGTCTTGCACTGTCTTGCACTTCTACGTGTCTTAAAGTGAGGGTGTCGTACACCTTAAATCGCCTTGCACTGAATTTCCATGTGTATCATTTTAGCTGGAGCGTTGTACCGAACAAAATGCGCATGTTACTCCGTGTTCTATGTTCGCTACACGTTTGCCGTGTTTTCAGAGTGCTGCGCGGATGATCAAAGAAACTATGGACAAGAAGTACGGCCCCGCATGGCACACCGTGGTGGGCGAGGCGTTCGGGTTTGAAGTCTCCCATGAATGCAAAAACCTCCTGTACATGTTCTTTGGTGGTAATATGGGTATTTGCGTGTGGAAATGCAGCTGAACCTAGTTTCATGTGTGACTGTGTGTCATTTCATGAGCGTATGTTGGCGCGCTATGGGAGCATAATGCATACTTATCGACAGTGGATCGTTCTTTCCCGCGAAGATGGCTCAACATGGAACGGAGCATGTCGTAGCGGACTTTTATCAAATGACCTCGCCACATTGTTTTCACGACGCCGTGGTTCTGTGATATTGGATGTTCCTAGTTTACGTTTTGAGCTTTGTTCGTTTTCCAACGCCCAATGTTTATAACTTGACAAAGTGCAGCGTATATCGTTTCATCCGTCCACAGCATGATTGATGCGAACTGTTCACAAATAAAGATGGGCAGGATGGTAATAGCATGTCTTGCCTCTTCTCTCTGCCCTAGCACAACCGCACTGGCATAGTGGAGAAGGAGTCATTGGTCGAAGAAAGCGTGTCGCGCGCTATCTCTCATTGTATTATGCATGGCTGACGGTCCGGAAGGGAGGACGTCCTCTAAAACCTTTGATCGATTGATGTGGCGCTCTCGAGAAAAACGCGTAAGACCTTTTACTGACATTTTCTAATTTTTGCTCTAATTGGTATTTGTTGCCAAGAAATATTTCTCATTCACGTAAAAGACCGACGACAGTGCAGTGGCGAGACTTATTTTCAGGCATGGGCCTGTGCTACGGCCCAGACGAAAGACCTGTATACCATAAGGTATAAGGTGCAAGGTGCAATTCCGCGTCATCTGCACGTGGGTACATTGGTTCCTGGACCCCGTACACCGATGCTTAGTGCATATAGCGCCGTTTTCATGTGATTTTGTGTGTGACCAAGGGAGGGTGGATTAGTGAAGCCCAGCGCAGCATTTTAAAAGCATACCTCGCCTGGAGTAAGCTCTGGCAGGACAGATCGGTCCGCGCTCTAGACTCCAGCGGTATAGGCTCCAGTTGGTTGCTCTGGGGCTCCACGGCCTACTTTTTTCTAACTCGTAGGTCTCATCTGTCAAAGCACTGCCTTATTGAAGCTGTGCACCTCATTCCACTCGGGAAATTTCGCGGAAGTGACAATATGCCAGCTGCTCCGTTGGCGCTCCCTGACGCTGGTTAAAAAGCTGCCGATTCACAGGACATGGTCGGTGACAAAAATGGCTCGTGCGAGCATTTGTGGACCAGATCAAGAAAAGATAAAAGTTACGACACACCATCACAGTTAAACGAAACTCAAAGGTTGGTATTGGTTTATACTCGCTAGCGCTTCCAGCGTGATGTTTTGTACAGCATATGTCGAAACATTGATGTTTCGCCATATGAGCAAGTTGAGGCACAACATGTTCCCAAACAGGAGCGTAAATCACGATAGCCTTTAACACATGGCAGAAGTATGCTACAAAGCAGGCTTCGCCAGTGCCAACGTCACCGATTCCCCTTTATTCCCCTTTTTATTTAGATTAATTCCCCTCGGACCAGTGCTTTTCACAGATTTTTCAGCCAAGATTCACTTCACATGCTTAAAACATAAAATGACAAATAACTGCCTTATTTCTAGCCGCAATTATTGTTGCTGACCTCAGCATCTTGTAACGAAAGCAATCAGTCTGCTGACTTCTACGCGGGGTTCTACGTCATTGTGTCATTTGAAACAGGTGGCTTTGGATGTTCGCCGCATGGTTAGGAATTGAGTTCAGTGCAAGGCTGTAGGCTGCCGTTGGTTGTGTTCGTGTCGTGTGAAGCTCACAGATTTTGAGAAAGTAGCTTATCGTGGGCTTTTTCACACGAAGTGTCCCACTTTTTGGGGCATATTCCAAAAATCCGCTGCAGTAAAACCTCAGGACAAGCTGCGT
Organism: Pollicipes pollicipes; assembly: GCF_011947565.3. NCBI lineage: Eukaryota > Metazoa > Arthropoda > Thecostraca > Pollicipedomorpha > Pollicipedidae > Pollicipes > Pollicipes pollicipes. Next base: position 243,684 of record NW_023596746.1, on the reverse strand, counting down.
CTAATAAAAACACTGGGTAGTACCACGACAGTACCATCGAGACATCTTAAGGACATCAATCTTAATATATTTTCGTAGATAAGACAGTAGTAATAGCCTTATTCCTCGGAGAAAAACCAGAAGAACTGGGATATAGGTGCGTTAATATTTCGGCAACATGCCGTTATCGAAACGACAGATAACATTAACATACACATACCAAAACATAGCGAAACATAAATATACACATAGCGAAGCGTTAACATACACAAAGCGAAACAAACTTTTGCTATTTTGCTACATACACACACGCATATATATATATATATATATATATATATATATATATATATAGGAAAACATTCCACCTTCTTGGTGCTGTCACTTATTGTCATATCAGACGCGCACGGTTTGATCAGTGATACTAGTTTCTCAAAATCCTTCTGATTAGCTCAGAAGCTCGATTTGAAGTAGATGGCCCTGCTGGAGAAATCTTATCTGACTTCCCGCTCACCACGAAGAAAGCAACAAACATCATGTGTCTTGCTTTTCCAACATGCGTGTTTTATAATGCTTGCAACACGCTCACGTGTCTCACTCAATGTTTATGTAATGGATGTGACGAAAGGCTGAAACGCTCCGTTTGTACGAGAAGATATGCGAACATGAAGCTACTATCCCGCAAATTCAACGAGGTGTTATACCATGGCGTTGAGTTCTCCCCAACGGCGTTCGCCAATATGGCTCTCTTCGAGGTGCACTTTGGTTTAGGGAATCGGAGTATCGCATGATCCATTTGACGCACTGGTTCAAACTCAACTAACCGACCTTTCGGCAACAGGCCTTTGCCCGCTGGGCCAATCACAAACGCCGTCATACTTCCGCCGAGAGAGGTGCGCACGGTGGTTGTGAAGACGATGATGGTCGCGACTGCAGGAAAAAAACTGGTCCAGCCCATTTTGGCCTCTAACGGGCGTTAACTGCGAATAGGGGAAAAATTCAAAATGTATTAAAACTGCGCCAGTGAAAGCACCAGTTTCATATACCACTCAAGCATGGAAACTCGGACGTCTGCAAGAACAGCGTAAAACTTATTCTGACAACCCATGCCGGAACAGGCAATCGAGACGTTGGTATCGCCTCTGGTAATGCGACCCTCCCCACCGACGGGAAAGCCACGTGATTATTCCGCCTGCAAACGACACTAAATAGCCTGAGGATACGAACACGAATGGACATCTGAAAGCTGACGCGAGATGGCCGTAAGTGGGACGTCGAGCAGAGCTGGCTGGGGTAGAAACATGGTTGAAAAACCGGGGCCAATGTCTGTAAGGTTGGGACTTATGGCCTCATGCAATACCGCTACAGATATATAGCCTTGTACTACAGTACTAGTAGATATGTATAGAGTCGGTATGGCCCAGTAAAACTATGGCGGCCAATAATGGCTTATATACTAAAATATATAGCTATCATATGATGCACAGGGCTTCAACATCTTGAAAGACTTAACTCGCAATTTACACACAGTTTGCGAAATTCAACAATCACGCAAAAGGACCATAAACTTTGCAATGAAGAACATCGTCTTGCATGCGCCCAGAATCGCCCAAGGATCTGGAAATACGTATGCACGACATGGCACATGAAAATGCTAAAAGAAGGAAGCAACCCAGCGCTGGTATGAACTGTTGACCGCGTAATCTGGACTTAAAATAAATAGAATTGATTTGCGCATAAAATCCTGTCAGTGATGCAGTTTAACTCCCTAGTGGTATTTAGACTAATAACATGACCTAACAATTCATTAGCTCGTGTTTTCAAAATTTGTTGCTAATATGGGACATTCATTATTGACATATCAGGCAACATGCATGACAGTTGGAAGGTTTGTCCATTCCGTTTTGCAACGCCTTCTGCACACCTCAACCCACATATGCTCAGGTATGCAAAACGCATCTGTGTGGCAGTGTGAGTGCATGCTATTTTTTTAATCGTGTCATTTATGTCCCGTGAATAATGTCCCTCGGCTGCGAAGTGCGCAGTGACGCGCCTGTGGACTATGTCTACTGCGCGGGGGACCTTCAGCAGAATCACGCAGCTGCACAGCCAAGCCATGGCCAGCGGCATGCCGACGGACTTTACCGACGAAATCCGCCAGTTTGAGGCGGGTCACATTTTGGGAGCGAATCCGCCAGCTTGCGGCGGGTCACATTCGGGAGCATTCTATCGCCTGAGTCTCGGGCTATTGTCATGTTTACATCCTCTCACCTCCTCTTCACCACCTCTCACTTGATTTAGGAGACAGCGTGCTGCTTTCAAGATCGGTTTCGAATAACGCTGCATTGATTGTATCACGATCGATTGCTGACATTCCTACGGATGGGACGATACTGGGGAGGCGGCTTGAGACGACGGAGATGTTCGCTACGAAACCTTCGAAGGTCGTGGCAGATGGCGTTTATGAAGATCAGATCCGTCATGCCATCCTGCCAAGTCACTGTACACACGTAGACTCATAATTCATCGCGTCTTGCTAACAAAGCCTCCTGTGCGCAACATCCATTTCATTGTGCGCATTTGGCGTGGACACAAAGCAAACAGAGGAGGGGGGGGGGGGGGGGAGAACGGCGGAGAGCACAACTATAGCACGCTCCGCCCTAGCCTGATTCGGCCACCTGAGACGCAGATGGCTGCGCGTCGTCATCAGCTTCCGCGTATCCCGTTTGCCCTGCGTGGAGTATTTTTCCATCAGCAGCTTCGTGAGGCGGTCGATGACACCGATGTCTCGGTCCAGGCCTCGGCCCATCACCAGCTGAAATGGCCTCGAAAGCCTCGACAACGCTCATCCAGGCAGGGGACGGTGGCATTAGACCACTCCGACTGATCGTGTGTATCCAGCCGTCTGGCGCACAGCTGGGTGGCGCCTCTCGGGTCGATAGCCCCATGCTTAGATCAAGATGTTTGCGCGTGGCCACCACGTACTTGGCAACGCAGGCCAGCGCCTCGTTCTCGATGTTAATCTCGTACACCTCGTCACCGCAGCGGGGGCTATTTTCGTGCTCCTCGTCGTCACTTGCCACGGGCCTGTCCTCGCTCGACTCGTTGACCTCGTCGTTCTCGTCGACTTTGTTCAGGGCGGGCGCCGGAGGCATCGCGGCTGCTTGCTGGTAAGCGATCTTCATGTCGTCCGCATGCGCTGCCGCTTCCATCACAGCTGGATCTTGGATCTGCGACACAATAGAACGCGATCATTTCGACGTGCGTAACAAGCACGTTTATCAGAACCCCTTTTTAAATTCATTTATTTTCTTTTATCGCCAACAGCAGCGCTCCCCTAACAGGTGAAGTCGTTTAGACAACATGCAACAGATTTACAGCAAACAATAACATGCGCATAAAGCATGGCAGGCCTCAAAGTTGAGTAAAGATGTTACAGAGTCAAAACACACTTGATCACTTGAGAACGTCGGCCCCCAGAAAGACATGGCAAGTGGATAGCATAAAGCGAAAGGTTAAGGACGGCGGGGGGGGGGGGATGGGGCATAGCTGGGAGCGGGATTGTGTGGTGTGTATGATGAGGTGCGCCCGCCTCCTCGCTGGGCGCGCCTCTGCGCGGCGGCTCGACCTTGACCAACCTTGACCGTGCGACTCGGAGGGACGGCGCAGAAAACCAGACAGAACCGCAATCGATTATAACCGCACGCGCAGACGTCGCTGCTGTCGACGGGCGCCTCGGCCCACCTCTTCCCGCACGCTGAGCCGTCGGCGCTGCCGGCGCCCGAGTTCAACACGACGCTGCGCCTGGCCGGCCGCATCCGCCGGCTGGAGCAGCACGAGCCCGACTTTAGCTGGCTAGAGGGACGACGACTGCGCCAGTGTTCCTGCGCCGTCCAGCAGCTGCGCGATGCGGCCAGCAGCCGGCTCAGCTATGGCCGCTGCGAGTTTCAGTACGGCAATTTAGCACCCATCGAAGTCGGCTGCAACCGGTGAGTGAGGACGATTACACGGATAGGGCTCTCAGATACGGTGGCGAGCTCAGTCTGAGCATCATAGTCAGGGAAGATGCAACTGATGTTCATGTCTAACGAGGTGGTGCTCGGAACGCCAAAGAAGCACTCGGCGTAGGGAATTATGTTTGACTTCGGAAGCACCAGATGGGCTTAGATCTTCCCTCTCGGGTTGCAAGTTTATTTTGTGCATCAAAGCTGCCACCGTCCAAGGACCTTACCCAGAGCGAATCCATCGAACTTCTGGGCCCTAGTTGGCGTCTGGATTGGCTCCGGTCAGGCAAACCACCCGACGCGACAAAATGGTCATGTCGATGCATCCTCGGAAGGTGCACAGAAGGGAGTGTGTGAATATCTCCAACCTTCCTGGCTGAGGTATATTTGAGGGGGCGGTCGGGTGTAACAACGTGAGAAGCCAACGTACCCGAAGCACCTCCTCCCGGCTCCCGACCCAGACCTGGCCAGGCGCATTTGAGCGGCTCCATAGTTGCATAATACAAAGGGTCGGTTTGGTTGGTTTGCTCTGTTTGCTCGTTGGTTTGCCCCACCTTTGCTCGGCAAATACCGGATAAGACTTACTCGAGCCTAAAACCAACTGCAGGCTAAGAGCGCACCACCATCCACGTTCATAAGCCTTCGGCTTTTCATATTAAATGCATCGTATCGATGAACAATGATATTCCTCGTTTGACAAAAGGTTTTAGTTAGACGAACGTCGACCACGTTGCGAAAAAGAGTCTTCTTGATGATGTCTTCTTGAAAAAGAGTCTTCCGGATGAGTCTTCTTTGCTCTCCCCCCAAAGAAGACTCATCCGGCCACACAATTTCTAGAATTGAATTGACACATACTGAGACTAAGTGCTCAAATACTGGTATGGACAATTTTGAATTAAGCTTTCATAGTACGCCTAAGTCGTGGCGTGTTTAAATGGAGCTCGCATAGCGCTAACATGTGACTCTGAGTGGAACTTGAACATCCAGACCCGCTGAGATGACACAAAATGAAGCTAAATGGGAGCTGAAGATATCCTGCGTTGTTGTCGCCGGACCAACGCAGAAGGCCCTCTGGCATTAAGCTTCCGTCACTGTCCCTGCTCCGTAAATGTTCCTCTGACCGACTCGGGGTCCCTTGTCGACACAAGACCCCTGCTGGCACTTTGGACTCCTGAAAGACACCCCAGTGTTTCAGAGACCCCGACGAGTGCAAATTGCTGGCAAGCTCGTGCTCGTGGTTGGGAAATGACCACCAGGGCTCAGAACGACACGCAGCCGACTGTTCGGTACTGGCGGTCTCTGACCGAAGTAGAAGCCCGCACTGTCCCACGGATCCACAATCAATGCAAAAGGCCCTCTGGTTGACTTTTGAGGGCACGACCCTACTTGCGGGAACGTCTTTATTGCGACATACTGCCAGTCCCTCAGGCCCTTCGGCCCTTCAGTCCTCCAAATGTTCCCTTGATCTTTGGTCCCTTCGGCCCTTCTTCGGGCCTCCTCAGACAAAGCCCGTGACGGACTCGGGGTCACTTGCTGACACATGACCCCCTGGTAAGCGGTATGAGCCCATGACCGACACAGGGCCCCCGATCATTGTTTCAGTGACCGAGACCAATGCAAATGGCCGGCCCCGGTCTTGCTTTTGCTTGGAAAATGGGCTCCCAGGGTTCAGACCGTCAGGGAGCCAACCTTTAGTGGTGGTGCTCTCTGGCCAGCAAAACACCTGCATTGTTTCAGTGGATCCTTAGTCGGTGCAAAACGCCCTCTGCATGATATTTCCGGTCATTGCCCTGCGGGCCAGGATCCTTTATGTGACCTACAGCCAGCCTTCGGGCCCATACGCCCCCCAACCTGGTTCTTGATCGTCGGTTTCGGTGGACACCCGGACCCATCCTCGGCCCTAATTGAATACTGCTCTTTATCTCTCGGGACCCCTAGCCAACACAGAACCCTATGGTAGGCACTGTGGGCCCCTGACAGATGCAGGGGCCCCAGCCAGCGCGTTAGCCCCAGCTTTGTCGCTGCTTTGGAATTGGGCCCTCAGGCGTATACCAACACGGAGCCAACCGCGCGGTATTGATGGTGCCTGACTGACGTCCGACATATACGGCCTTATAGGCTCAGGAGTTCCCCGAAAGGCGCACAGAACCCTCTAACTATCATCATAGGGCCCATCACCGCAGGTAGGGATCCTTGAAGAAGACTTTGCCTAACACTCTGTGCCCTCAGGCCCCTCAATCATGTCCCATGATCTTCCGCCCGGTGGACCCTCCTGGCCCCTCGGAACCTAAGAAGGAGGAGGGGGGTTTCGTGCCCCTTGTGGTCCCCCAGCCTTCTGCCTGCGCCACTGCCACTACATTTGGTACAATTTATCTACTGCATGGTATTCCACGCAGAGAAATGATGGAAAATGTTCCACTGCTGCTGCTTCTTTGCGAGACAAAGACCGCACTAATCTACCATGCGCTGCGTGATGCATAACATCCTTCGCCACGAAGAAATTACTGACTTTTCGAAATAACATTACTTTCGATAGTTTCAATAACAATGGTTCTGGCGTTTCATTTTCGTGGCGTTGATGCTGTGCAATGTTTGGTATCGGTCTCCACCTTAAAGGTAAAGAGATAAACTCGGTAAAAGGTAAAAACACGTCTATTTTGATAGCAAAAGCCTCACTCCTCGGAATTCTGCTATGAATATGAGCCTGTTACTCGAATTATTCCCGTTTATGATATGTCAATACCCTTTGATGACTTCCAGATGCTCTTGCATTGTTTTAGTGCGGGCACAGCACATTTTGTCACCTTCGCGCTAAAACTGTAATCTCTGGCTTACCGCCGGGGCCACGCAGAAATCGGGCGGGTGAAGCGTTGGATAAGGGGCCACTGCTGCTGTGGCAGTATCGGTTGCCGGGTTCGTGTTGTTTTTCCACGGTTCTTCAGTTTCCCAGGGGCTTACCGTCGTGTTCACGCGTTGGCTGTGCCGGGTGCGACGGGACATTCGCTTGGGCGTAGTGAATAACGCAACTCAGCAGTGCTGTGGACCTAGGAGGACCATGTGCAGTTAGTCTGAAGACCAGCCTGCCTAAACAGCCTGAACGAGGGATTTTAAAGCTTCTGTGATAAGCTGGAAACAATACTGCGATGGCTGGTGTGCTCTTTGAAGACATTTTTGATGTGAAAGACATTGACCCAGAGGGCAAGAAATTTGAGAGGGTGAGCCGACTGCACTGTGAATCTGAATCATTCAAGATGGACCTGATCCTTGATGTCAACGTGTGGGTTTACCCCATGGAGCTGGGAGACAAGTTCCGACTTGTGCTGGCCAAGACACTGAAAGAAGATGGATATCCCATGGATGGAGAGTTCAATGCGTCTGACACTGGGCCGTCACGCGCTGACAGCTTTGAATATGTCATGCATGGAAAAATCTACAGGATCGAAGGAGATGACATCAGTGGGGATGGCAGTGGCCGTCTTTCAGCATATGTGTCCTTTGGCGGCCTGTTGATGAGGCTCCAAGGTGATGCGAACAACTTGCATGGGTTTGAACAGGACAACCATATTTACCTGCTCATGAAGAAGCTTGCTTTTTGAAACAATACATCTCATTTTCATGTTCATGCTTGTTTGAAGTTTAGTGTATTATTTGCCATGGGCAGAGAACAGCAGTGAGTATGTCCTGGGGTATCCTTTGACCCACTCTTCAGCTATTGAAAATCTGCATCATGGGTGAATGTAGGGGCTGTTTGGATCCATACAAGCCTAGCTGCCATGCACAACCCATTTTATTTAGGATCTATCAATGTTTTTTTCTCAAAGTCACAGCTCTGTATCAATGGAAATATATTAATCTGTCCCCATTTTGTTTCATCATTTTTAAACTAAATGGCGGTGTTGAGGCCCAAGGATTGAGACTACTGGATCATTGTCAGATCTGGGCATCTGAGCACTGCACTTCCTTCAAATAGCTGTGTGCAGCACATTCCTTTTTGAAGCTTTTATTGGTTGTGTGCCTCTGGTCAACTAAACTTGGAGCATTGCATGGAATTGAATGCACACTATCAAGATCCCAGAAGTGTAAAACATGATTCAATGTCATGAAGGTGAAGGTCCCAGAAGTGTAAAACATGATTCTTTTCTAAATTATGGAGAAGATGTTAGCACCTTTTTAGAAATGAAAACATGCTTAAGGTCACTTGTTGAGGTCTTGAACACAGCACTTTTAACTCAAATTCTTCATCAGTACTTTTTTCCTTCTGTTGCACAGCACATCAATTTTCTACAAGCTCAAGCCCCTTAGCTTTGTCCTTGCCCTTGCACCTTGCTGGCTGGTGCAAGGTGCCTTGCAGAGGAGGCACACATCCGAGCATTCTGGATCATGATTGACATTCAACAGCCCTCTGACCACTTTCGTACTTGTTTGGCCTTAAACTGACGCACTTAAGCAACAGCCTTCTGACCACTTCCGTACATGTGCGATCTTTAACCGACGCACTTCAACAATTTCAGCTTCAGCAAGCTTTCTTGTTGCCGTTTTGAAGAAGATATTCATTATTTCCACTGCCACCAGCCCACACCGTATTGGGCCAACAACCTCCGAGAGACTTTCAAGAAAGTGGCGCGCGTACCTTAATCAGATGTGCGCCGATGAGCATCGAAACATCTACTTAGTCGTTTATACCAATATGTTTGCCTTGGTTAGCCCGTCTTAGTAGGCAGCGCGAGCATTATAGGTGGCGCTCATGGAGACGAGTTGGGCGTGCGGCAGCGCTAGATGGCGCTTGTACCCAGCGCTCTGGGTGGGCAGAGGAACGGGAGGGGCGGAAGGGACCATGGGTCATAGCCCTCACGTTTAAGGTGGGTGGGCTAGGGCTTTTAGCTGTCCCCTCCCCACTTCCAGATTTCATTCGCGTTTAACCTATTCTTGCACTGCCTTCAACACACACATATGCATATGCCCATTTACCAAGTTCAGCAGCCATCTTCCTCAAACCGCATGTGACAAAACTGCTTGATGTGGTAAATGACAGCATCGTATCCTGCCATTTACAGCGAACGGAAACATTCAGGGGAAAACTCCAGGGGATTAGTATAAAGGCTTCGTCCCGTCTTTTTATAACGCCTCTGTTCTGCCTGCCTGCTTACAGTCCACTCAGAATAGGTTCGTAAAGTTGAATGAGGATATGCCATAGGTGTTTGCTGTAGTCCAACGTGTCAGGTAAAAGCCAAGCTTCGGTGGAATCTCAGTGGTTCATGCAACTTTCGCAAAACCATAACTACTCCCCTGCCTGGCTGACACTTGGCTACATGAAATGCCACGAGTTTACGGGCGTTTTTCCGCGGGGAACGCTGTTACGCTATTTACTTAGGCCGATGTACTACTGGTAGGCATCTTATGAAACGCTAGAATATCGTTGGCCATTTCAATAAGTGCCTGATCAAACCGAGTGTGGGTTATGTTGTGTTGCCGTGTTATACTGTTGTTTGCGTCAGCGTTAACCACTACACGTCTGGGAAACCAGAGGACGGGTTCGATTACCCGTGGCACCCGCCGTCCCAGCAAGGTGAGAAGCAGGTGACGCCATATAGCCTCAGCAGCTGAGCGCGTGGCAGAGCCCCAATGCCACTATGTTGTTGTTTGACAGAATCGGTCGTAGTGTTCATCGTGTTTTTGCATTGTAGGATATGATTAACTACAGTAACTCCTCACGCATCAGCCACGTGGTGCTTCCCCATTTGAAATCATGCACGATCGTTCCGCTGCGCTCGAGTATGTGCCGGAACCACGGCAACGAGCAACGATGATCAAAAAGCTATGAGTTTGCGGGAGACATTTCTGAACAGTGTTGTTTTCAAGGTTAGCGGTTTACCAGATGCGCTCGCCAGGCAGGGGCAGAGCATTGCACAACACGCACGATAGGTGCCACCCGGCACGTGCAGTGCGTTTGTCCATATTTCACGATCTTCACGATTTGGTGCCCTGTCAGCAAGTAGACCAGCAAAACGCGAAGCGTGTAAGTCACCCACTAGCAGGGTTTCGAAGAAGTAATTGCTTTCCATTACTGAGTGCTGGTTGCGTTGAGCCACGAAATACATGTCAGTTTTTTTCTCGAAAATACGTTAACCTCTTTCTTCTTTTAGTTAAGTCTAAATGGCTTGCAGATATAGAGTTTTGAGATAACCGCTTCGCCCATTTCGTCAGAAAAAAATTAATTGCAGCCGTCATCAAATGCACTGACAGTGTCGCACCATATAATCGTAGAGACTGTCGGCTCCCGCCACGTAGCATCCGCCAGGTCAAGTAATCAGTCGCCTCAGGAATTTAACCCCAGGGCCCTACCGCATACTGGAGTTGGAAGTGTAAACTGCTCGGACACGGCTGCGGGAAAGAGCATAGATATAAACATATGATTAATACACGCCAATGTCCGACCACCGGATCGCAGGCTTGCAACAGCTGAAAACCTTAGTAGGGGCCTGACGAGTAAGTGCAATGAGTTCGGTTTTATCAGGCGAAAGCTCAATGAACGGTACTCATTATTTAATTGAACATCAGTCATAAAATGACAATCCAATGCGTCATATGCGCGGTTTAGTCAACCCTTGTTTAGTGCGCTTCATGGAACGTCTAAAGATTGATTATTGTTGCAAGGCAAATGACGTAAAAATGTTGATTACAGAAGGGGTCCGCTACGTGGTTGGCATTCAGTCAGGCAGCGTATCAATCGTAGAATGATGGGAATCGCATGAGAAGCCCGGTGATATACGAGAGGACAACATATGTAAGAAAAGTGTGAGCCCTCGTCCAACTTACAAATGTGGATGAGGACGGCTACGTTGTAGGAGGGGAAAAACGAATTACCGGTTGACGAATTCATGTCCTATGCAGACAGCTCTCCGCAAGCTATTTTTTCTGCTGTTGTGTGGTGTAGGCGACGATTATTCGGAAACACGTCCTGTAGCATGCGTCTGACCTGCTTTACACACCCGACAAGCTGTGATGCTGATGCATGAACATGCACCAGTTATGCGATTGGTTCGAAGTCAGTAATGAGGGGTGCAGTCGATCCAGGGTAGCGGTCGCCGACGGTGGAGGCAATTGCTGTTCAGGTTTTCGTTGATAAAAAGCTGTTCGTTTACTGCTCTTCCCGCCCAAAAGTATCATCACATCCCTGTCAGTCCGTGATTTACATAGGTAAAAAGTTTATTGCAAGTCGCATGTCACATTGGCCTGCTGCCGGTGCATATCAAGCATTTTCAATCTTCCAGCAAGCGAACTGCCCAACACACAGCATCCCTGTCAGTCCGTGATTCGTATTGGTAAATAGTTTATTGCAAATTGCAGCCCACATTGGCCTGCTGCCGATGCATATCAAACATTCTGCCATCTACCAGCAAGCAAACTGTCGAATACACAGTCACGTTTGGCACGAAGCTATAGTATATTGTACAGCTTTGGCTTTGGTTGAAAACCTCAGAACAGTAGAAACATCACCAGACATGTGTTTCTCTATCGGAAGTTTTGGCATGATACGTGCCTGAAAAACAGAAGCGTCTGTACATGTAAAAAACTACGACCTACGAGAACCTGAGCGAAGAGCTGGTACTGCGCCAGTTTTAAACGTCGCCCAAACGCATTCCTGGTGTACACTTTGAAGACAACACACTATTTTATATCAATGGCCACGCACAGACGTCCGAATGAGAAACCACGGCCTCCAGCTACACGAAGGCCACGGTCCACCTCCACGCCAGTGACGTCATGCCCGTCACAGACGCGGCCAACAGTCAGCACAGGCATTTGGCACAGGCCTTTGACACCACCCCCGAGGGTGACGTCCAAGTGAGAGCGTGGACACGTTAAGCCGTGTACGCAGAATCTGCTGGCCAGTGCCGACGTGTCCACATTTGGCAGCTGATACCTTCGAGATAGCAAGGCACAGCCATCGGTCATTGTTCAGGCGAACAGATGAATACAGCGATATATATATGTATATATATATAGTGTATATATATATATATATATATATATTATATATATATATATATATATATATATATATATAATATATATATATATATATATATATAGTCCCGTCTCAGTCGGATCAGAAGCCCAGTGGACTGATCCGATCACATGGGCTGGTCGGGCGATAAAACCTGGTGTCAACGGTCCAGTATGTTGGCGTGGGTAGGATGCAGTGTGCAGTCTTCGCTGGTAGGCTGTACCGTCACGGAGACGAAAGAGCGTTTGACGCAACTCCTGGAGACGTCTCACAGACGACAATCTGAAACATAAATTCCCTGGAAACATTCCGGCTGATAGGTGATCGGGACGTGCCGAAACATGTTTCGTGTATGGCAGACGTTTAGTGGCTTTCACCTTTGTTATATCTGCGGAAACAGTACTATGGTCAAGCGCAGTGAAGAGCTGTCAAGGTACATTTTAAAGAAGCTTTCATGGTTATGACATAACACATGGTAAATTGACCACACCGCGCCTAACAGCCTCAAAGCGATGTAGTTCTCGTGGAACTTAAGCTGAACAGTTGAATGTTTTGCGTGATTTCTGGGTACGTATCACACACGTGGGTATTGCCTATCATCAGGATATCTAGCAGTTGAATATTGGGCAACGAAATACAACAACGTCCTCCAGCAACGTCATGGTGCAGGAGTTGTTCATCATCACCACTCTTCACTGGACCAGCGGAGGCAGGATCAACTGGTATGCGGTCGGCCAGGTCCGTTCGTGGACCGTGCTTCCACTGCACCAGCCTACGTTTGCGTGAGCTGCACTGCTGAAAATATTCCACACGAAGTAAGAGTTCACTGTAAGAGTAACTGCGCGATGAAAAATTAGACACACAAGCTGGCCACACCCATGTGAGCGATGCTAACCAAGACCCACTCACATGTTATACCAGCCAACACAGCGCACGCACCGTCTCACTCACTCATTCATATTTCAGTCATTCATGGATGTGTGCATGCAGGAACATACAGGTACATTTGTCGAGGAAGACATTTATGAAACACTAGAGTCTAAGGAATAAAGGAATCGGTCATCGAATGATAGACTGGCAACAGAGTACACACGACGGCAGCGTATTTTCCTGATGCTTTCACATAAAAAAGATGTGCAAGGGCGAGATGTGTCACACTATGGTCTGAGGTAAAATGAGTCTTATTTCTTAACCACAAGCTTTTTGGATCATTTACGCGAGCTCAGCGGAACAAAAATGCCATAAACGACCTCGTGTATGCCTGAATCAGGAATAGCTCGCTGTCCAATTCCATTTTATCGTGAAAGTTTAACATAAACTCCATCGTGATACAGGGAAGGAATCGACTTCGCAATCCGGTTTGCCCCGACCCACATCCACTTTTTAATGTCAAACCTGACCTCAGTCTAGCTCGTTCCACCCCAGCCTATGATGGCGATGAGCTCACCGCAGGGGTCCAGCTCTTCGGGCGCCCATCGGAAGTCCACGCACTCCACCGTCTGCTGCCGCCCGCTCTCCACGCAGGTGTAGTTGACACGTGCGCCCGGGAACCGGCCGCCGCCCCAGCTGATGTTGCGCGCCTCCGTGTCGTTGGGCGGCCGCGGAATGTCGCCCAGGCAGGCGGCTAGCGGACGGGCGAGCGTGAGGCTTTCGTAGGGGGAGCCACGCATCGGCCCAAAGGCTCGGACTCACACGCACACCCCAGACAACAGAGGGAAGGACACTCACAGCTCGATTAACACCTCGATCAACGGACGTGCCCGTTAATCGAGCTGCGGCTCTCACATAAAACTGTGCCCCAAAGCTCAAGTCATCATCATCATCATCACCGCACAAAACTGTGTGGTGTGGCGACCAGTCTTGCCGACAGTGCTGAGTATCGTGACCACGGAACGATCCCCTGACGGCGGGAGGAGCAGACCGATGTCACTTCGGGTGCTGAAACCAGCCCGCACCAGCCCGCAGACTCGCCGGGCGGATGGACACCGCTCGGCAGACCACTGGACCGAGTCCCGACAGACCACCGGACCTAGTCCCGACAGACCACCGGACCTAGTCCCAACAGACCATCGGACCGAGTCCCGACAGATGACCGGACCTAGTCCCGACAGACCATTGGACCGAGTCCCAACAGACCGCCAGAATGAGTCCCGACAGACCGCCGGACCTAGTCCCGACAGACCACAGGACTGAGCCCCGACAGACCGCCGGATCGAGTTCCGACGGATCGCCGGACCGAGTCCCGACAGACCGCCAGAATGAGTCCAGACAGACCGCCAGACCTAGCCCCGGCAGACCATCGGACCGAGTCCCGACGGATCACCGGACCGGGTCCCGTCAGACCATGGCACGTACCGCAGTGCTGGATGGCGCCGTCCCAGCCGTCGGCACGGCAGGCCAGTGTCTGATTGCTGCTGTTGGTGGCGGGCACGACCGTGCCGTCGCCGCAGCTGTACGTCACAACGCTGCCGATCGGCGCCACAGTCAGACTGGCGTTCCAGTCGCTCCGCTGGGTGCTGTGCAGCGGGTCGGGGCGGCGCCAGACAGTCTGCCGGGGTGGTTACTGCCGTCAGTGCTCACTGACGTGCGGTGATCCTGCTCCAATCATGTCAACGGCGGGTCACACGCACGTGGTGGTGTCAGTTTCCCGCTGCCTGCTCATGGTCAGGGGGAAACACTATTCTCCTTGGGACCACCGAAGGGTACAGGGAAGTACCAATGACCTCATACCTCTCACGGTCACACTGCGGTGCTAGCGCGCCATTTCTCGTTCACGGTCACAGGGAGGCGTCAGTCCTCCAGCGCCCACTTACAATCGCAGCGCGGTACCCTTCCCCGCCCACCCACGGTCACACGGCGATACTAGTCCAACCCGCCCACCCACTGTAACAAGGCGACACCACCCGGCCACCCGCCTGGCCCACCCACTCACGGTCGCACGGTAACGCCGCGCCAAACCAGCCGTCCTCCGTGCAGGTGACGGTCTGGGCCGCGGAGCCATCCGAGGTCACCAGTCCCTCGGCGCACTGGTACACGGCCGCCTCGCCCAGCGTGCCGTTCTCACTCCAGGTGCGGTTCTGGCCGGTGCCCGGCTCCGGTGGGTCGCCAGAGCACGCTGGGGACGAACCAGGCGCGGGCAGGTGCTGCGGGCTGGGGTGGGTCCCGTCACAAGTGCCCCGCACCAATGCGTCGCTGCGGACAAAGACTCGTGTTTGCCCGTGAGACTCGTGGGCCAGACTGAGTCTGAGCAGGTCCAAGCGCGACTTCCCAATCGGAGCTCGGCTGATATCAAGGTGCCCTCCCCCACCACTCTCGATGCGCGTTGAGACAATTTCAGTGCGCGTCGGTGCGCCCCTTCATGTGTGCAGCGTTCCTTTAAAAAAGAGGCGCCAAAGGCATCCCATCCAGAGCGCCAGGGCTGGTGGGCACCGGCTCACTGTCGCAGGCGAGGACGGGTCCGCCGGCCCAGCCGGTCTCGGTGCAGGTGAGCTCCTGCGAGCTCAGCTCCGTGGCAGTCGTCAGCGCGTCGCTGCTGCAGTTGAAGACGGCCTTGCCACCCCGCTGGACGTCCATCGCCACGGTCACCACGCCGTCTACAGAGATGTCGGGGTCGCGACAGGCTGCGAAAGGGAGCAGGGTCAGCCGCTGGCCGAGGGTCGTCCGGCTCAGGAACGGAGGCGTCACGTGCCGATGGTGCGTGCAGGTGGTCTCCTGCCGGAAGTGAAAGATAATGGGTCGAAGCGACTCGGAGGTGATGCTCGGTGGTCTGTGACCGTAGTTCGGATGAATGCAGTCGCGAATGTGCAATGACGCAGTCTGGTGACTTCATCTGCACACAAAACCAATTGCTGGCTTGTGCTACTTACCACTGCACTCGGGAACGCACGTGTCCCACCCGATGACAGAGCAGGGCAGAACGTACGAAGTCAAGTTCCATGGCAGCTGGAACGCGTCCAGACACTCGTACGTGACCTCGTCCACGCCCTGCGTCCAGGAGATGTTCTTCATGGAAGCGGCCGGCGCCGGAGGCTCCTCTGTGCACACTGAGGCGGACGAAGCGCCCATCACTCAGCGGTCCCCGGCGGGCTCCCTCGCGCAGGTCTGTTCGTCCGTGCTGCACCCTGAGCCGGTCCGGAGCCCCGGCGACGCGAGCCGGGCTCCGGCCCGAACGCCGCCCCACCGGCGAGTCGCCGACACTCGTGCCGGCGACGAGTTCGGACGGCGCGGGGCGGAATACACAAGACATCACCCTCAGCATATACGAGCCTCGTGCTGGGGGTGGCACCCCCAGCACGTGCGAGCCTGCGTCACCCTCAGCACGTACGAGCCTGCGTCACCCTCAGCACGTGTGAGCCTGTTTCACCCTCAGCACGTGTGAGCCTGTGTCATCGTTAACTTGTACGAGCCTCCGTCACGCTCAGCATCTACGAGCCTGTGTCACCCTTAGCACGTACGAACTTGCGTCACCCTCAGCACGCTCGAGCCTGCGTTACCTTTAGCACCTACGAGCCTGCGTTACCCTCTGCACGTACGAGCCTGCGTCACTCTCGGCACGTGCGAGCCTGTGTCACCCTCTGCACGTACAAGCCTGGGTCGAGGCCGACTCACCAGAGCAGGCCCGCAGACCCGTCACGTTCCAGCCGCCCACGCCGCACACGGTGGTCTGCTCAGTCCGCAGCGTGTCCGGCGTCGCCATGCCCGCGTTACAGGTCAGCGTGACCACCGTGTCGAGCGTGTTCGTGCCATTGTAGTCCCACGTCAGCGTGCCGCCCCACGTGCTGATGGGCGCCCGCGGCGCGCAGTCTGCCGGCGAGGCCGACGGTCGGCGGGCGGGGACGCGGCGGCACGGCGGCGGGGCCGGCACGCCGCGCCACGGTAGTCGGGCTCACCGGGTAGTGGTGACGTCAGGAATGGTAAGGGGAAGGATGTCGATGTTAGAACACAGACATGGCGGCTCTGGCTATCTGTACTACGCGGATCATCGTAGGCGCTTCAAAGTATATATATATATATATATATATATATATATATATATATATATATATATGTTAATCTTCTCCCGCCCTCCCCCCGCCCTCCCTCCCCTCTCTCTCTCTCTTTCCCTTTCTCTTTCTCTCTCTCTCTCACTCTTCTCTCTCTCTCTCTCTCTCTCTCTCTCTCTCTCTATCTCTCTCTCTCTCTCTCTCTCTCTCTCTCTCTCTCTCTCTCTCTCTCTCTCTCTCTCTCTCTCTCTCTCTCTCTCTCTCTCTCTCTCTCTCCTTTAATTTATATTTACGAGTACCTCAGCAACGTTGCCCCGTTGTCCTGCTGGCGGCGGGATCAGTGACAACTTACAGTCGCATTGGATGGCGTCCTGACAGTGGGTCCAGCCTGTGTCAGTGCACACGCTGGTGATGTTGGTGAAGTCGTTGGCGGCGAGACAGGCCGTCGGCGCAAGTGGAAGGTCCAGGTGGAGCCGAAGGAGCCGTTTCCCTCGCTAACCGAGCTCGCGATCGTTGAGTGGTTGCCCTCCGGCGGGGTCCAGGCAGTCTGCGGTGTGCATGATCGTCTCGGTCAGTCGGTACCGGCCTGCCCGCCGCAGACGTGTGCAGTAGCTATTGACGTGCTTGGAGCCAGGAGGAGGGTAAGGTGCCTGTTTGTCTGTTGGTGCACATTAATTCCCGAAAAAGACAAAGGATCACGTACTCAACATCGCGATGCGAGTTTTCGGCCAATGACACAGTCCCCAGACAGTGTCTGCGCACTCACAGGTGCAGGGCAGCAGATCGGTGCCCCAGCCGCCGCTCGCACTGCAGATAGAGTGCTGCACCGTGTCGCCGGTGGCCGTGGCCAGGCCAGCGGCGCAGGTGAAGGTGACGGAGGTGCCGAGCTCGGCCGAGCTGCCGTCCCAGTCCGAGGTCACCAGCGCCTGACCGGTGACGTTCGGCGGCGTGCCGGCGCAGTCTGACCGCAGAGCGACGAGAGGTCACCGCACGCCCCGAGGCTCGGCGCCAGGGGACAGTACGCGGTCCAAAGCTCGTGGAAGGCAGGACCACACCACACGGCCGTCACCGTACGACTCAGTCGGCGTAAAAGTCGGTCATTCGCATCAAAGCGGAGTGATTGCCTGAAAACTGGCGCTGGTCCGGAAAGGCAATAGGTGGTGGGACGGTGGTGGGATAAGACACGGGGGACACATGATGAGAGGTGAGCCTAGAGCTCACCAAAATGCTCCAGTTTAGTGAACCACCGAAAGGTCGTTGCAAAGTTAAGACTAGCTAAGCGCCTGTCCTAGCAACGCAGCAAACTTATTAAACTCTTAGCGAGAACTCCGGTCCTGAAACTACCCGAGCAAGCAATGCATGCCGCTGAATGTTCGAAATGTCAACGGCGTGTCCAGGGCGGCGTTACCAACGACTGCTATCACTGGGCCACGCCCGAACGCCGCAGTCGCCGCGCCACTCACGTGTGCAGTTGAAGTTGTCCTCACAGGTGCTCCAGCCGTCCGGCGTGCATACGGCCATCTCGCTGCTGGACCCGCTGGCCAGGCGGAGGCCCTCCACGCAGCTCAAATTCGTCGTCCGGCCGAAGCCCGGCGCGTCGGAGACGGAGACCACGACCAGCGGGTCGCTGTCGTCCCAGGGCTGGCACTCGGAGCACTCGGCCACGTCCCCGACCTGCCGGCGCGATGGCGGCCCGGTCACGTGGCGCCGTGTCGCCGGCTCGTCCGACCCGGTCGCCGCCCCTTCGCCGCAGGGTCGGCGTCGGAGATGCACGCCGTAGTTCGCCTTTTCTTCACCGCTGGTTCTCGTCTCCGCTGCGCAGGCTCAGGGTCGACACATCCCCAGCCACGGCTCTTCGCCGTCCTCCTGCGAGTGCGGTGTGGCATGCGCCTGATGCGTTATGAAAGGGCTCTCCCCTGGCCGGCGGGGAATACTGATGTGCCATCTGAACTAACGCATCCATTTTTCTGTCGAACAGCTGCCATGAGTTCCACCGGCGTCTCAGAGAACCGACGTGTTCGCCATGGCCAACCGTCGCCCGACCCAACATTCAGCTTCCGTTACCACCGCCTTGTTTTGTCTCGGAACTAACTCGGCGTGGCAGCTCTGACCTGTAGCCTGACTCCATTTGCGTCCACATGAGCTGTGAACCGTGACCTAACTCCACCTGCCATCACATGCATCGTGACAACTCTGCCCGTCTTCACATAGTCAACTCCATCTGGCGTCACGTGACCCGTGGCCCAGCTTCACGCACCGTCACATGACAGCTCCGTGGGCCGTCAGACAACCCTCGACCTAGCCTTGTCTGCGCTGTCACGTGACCCGTGGCCCTCCTCACCCATCCACGCGCGGTGCACGACTGCCACTGCTCCGTGCTGCCGTTTGCCGTCGTCAAGATGCCGTTGCAGGCGTACGTGACGGTGGTGTTCAGTGCTTTGGACGAGTTTAGATCCGTCTCCCAGTTGCTCGTGAATGTGTTCTCCGCGTTAGGCACCACCGGCGACCCCGTACAATCTGTAACGAACAGCGAGGGAGGTGAGGCGCTTCGGGAACCACGTGCCCGCTGTTCCGCACGCTTCCGGCCCAGCCTGCTGTTTACGTGATGGTCGCCACGACAGCCACTGCAAACATATTTCATAGTTCTATCGCTCCCGTAAATCGCGCAGTTTCGGTGGGTTCCGATCCGGCCGCGTGAGTACACGGACTGCGCCCCTACCGAGGGCAGACCACTGCCCCTACCGAGGGCAGACCACTGCCCCTACCGAGGGCAGACCACTTACGGTCACAGTCCTTCAGCTGGTCGGAGGGCGGGCTCCACTGGCTGGTGGTGTGGTCGCACACCTGCTCCTGCACCTGCTTGCCGTCGGCCGTCAACAGCTGCGCGTTGCACGTGTGCGTCAGCCGGATGCCGCTCTGCTCCATCTCACTGTTGGCGGGCTTCTGCGTGGCGTCCGGCAGGCGGCATGCTGAGAGACGAGACACGCTGCCGCTCAGGGGCTCAGGAGCTCAGGGGTTCAGGGGCGGGCTCACCACCGGATCTTAGCACAGGCTTGGCTCGTGTGGGTGTGAAGCTCGTTTGGTGCCAAGTTAATTAGACCCAGGCAAACGAGGTACAATCTCGAGTGCTAAGAGCCACATTGGAAGGGGTCATGGACCCGATCCCTTTGGATCCGGCCTTGGTGCCGCTTAAGCACCAGGTTAGGGGCGTGGTCAGGGAGCTTGCACTGGGGAAAGGAGCGCAAAGACTGTGCTCGTTTGGCGCTCGTTACGGGGCAGCCAAAGCAGTTGATAATTTAGTCTGTGATATTCAAGCCTAGTACAGTCTATCATCACAAAGCTTGACGTATTATGGACAACGAGAATAGGGTATGGACCATTACACATAGCCTGGTCTCTGATATGAGAGACCATAGCCTATTCTATCCCCGGGCGTAGCCTGCTATATTCGGCGTATTTGCCATACATGTCTTATAACGGTTTCAGCATACATTCGGAACATTCTCTGCATTTACGTGTCTCAGTTTTTATATTAAATACTCACTATCTAAGTAGGTGCATGGACAAACACATACATCATATAAGATATTGCTTGTGTTCCTGATAGCATTGGCCCTGGACATTTCGCAGTCTGTGCGATCCCATAAGGCACTAGGAAACGCAAACACGAACTTGGACTGAGACTAATGGAGTTCCTAGGATTCTGACTGGCGCGGACTGGGGTTCACATGCAGCAACACTGTGACTCAGATTCAAAGTCGCGAGACTCAAGACTTATACCTAAACTCACGTCCCTCAAAAACGGTCAATTTAGCAGCCGGACGCGGATCCAAGACGCCACGAATCGGACTCGCCACCCCCATGGCACCCACCGAGCACGCATAGAGCCGGCGCGACCTCGCTGACTCCCTCCGGCAAGTCGACCTCCGGCACCCACTCGCGCTTCAGTCCGGTGCAGGTGTACACCATCGAGTGTGACCCTTCGGGGGTGTGCAGACTGAAGCCCTCCGGGCAGGTCAGCGTCACTTGGTCTCCTTGCATGGTCGGCTCAATACGACTGCTGTACAGCGACGACACGCGCTGTACCGCCGGCGGCACGGCGCCGTCTGCGGCCGCGCCCACCAGCTGCTCATACTCCAGAGAGCAGCGGGCTGCAAACAGGGCGCACGTGAGCCGAGAGCGACGTGACTGCCGCAGACGGTGTGTGTGTGTGTGTGTGTGTGTGTGTGTGTGTGTGTGTGTGTGTGTGTGTGTGTGTGTGTGTGTGTGTGCCAGCACATATGCACACACACGCGCTTACGCTCAAATTCACGCCCAGGTACACGCACAGGCACACACACACACACACACACACACACACACACACACACACCACACACACACACACACACACACACACACACACACACCACACACACACACACACACACACACACACACACACGCACACGCACACACACACGCGCGTTCGTGTGTGCCTGTGTGCGTATACGTAAGCGTGTGCGTGTACATGTGCGTGTGCGTGTGTGTGTGCGTGTGCCTATGCGTGTGCCTGTGCGTGCGCGTGTGCGCATGCGTATGCATATGCGTGTGCGTGTGTGCGAGCGTATACATGAGCGTGTGCGTGTGCATATGTGCTGGCACGGCAGGAGGCTTTATTGGCTGACCAGGTCCAAAACAGCATACGGTGACATTATCCGGCATTGATTGCTTAACTCGTTTCGACTTCCTGTCTATCTTTTTTCGTCCTTATCCTCACTTGCCCCCCTTTCTGACCCACGATTTCACCCAGCCCTTGCCATGCATCCTGACGGTGACCTCAGACCCACCCTCACCCTCATGTTCCTAGCTCCCACCCCGCCTCCGCCCTCTCTCCCCCCCCCCCCTCTCTCTCTCCCTCTCTCTCTCCTCTCTCCCTCTCTCTCTCTCTCTCTCTCTCTCTCTCTCTCTCTCTCTCTCTCTCTCTCTCTCTCTCTCTATTCTCTCTCTATCTCTATTTTCTTTTCCCTGTCCCTTTCTCTCTTCCCCTCTTTCAGCCGAGGTGACCCGCCTCGTTCCCTAACGCTGCCCTCATTACCCTATGCCCCTTCCCTCCTCTCCTTCCTCGGCCTCTGCCTCACGTGTCGCTTCGATGACGTATCCGGGGGTCTGGCAGAGGACGCCGCGTTGAATGTCGCTCTCTACGCAGGAGACAGCCGTCAGCAGTGCCGGGTTGCTGGCGGACAGGGCCGCGCACCGCTGCCGCGCCGAGCCCAGCCCGTCCTC
This sequence comes from Pollicipes pollicipes, assembly GCF_011947565.3. Taxonomy (NCBI): domain Eukaryota; kingdom Metazoa; phylum Arthropoda; class Thecostraca; order Pollicipedomorpha; family Pollicipedidae; genus Pollicipes; species Pollicipes pollicipes. The sequence continues at coordinate 221,446 of NW_023596746.1, read as the reverse complement.
AAAATCCGACTCGTTCAACGCCACGCCACCCGGCCTCCAAAACTGTCCGCCGCGCCTGCAGCCAGACGCCCGCCAAAGACAAGATGAAGCACCAGGACAGGGCTCGGACGGCTGCAGTCAATAACGCGCTAGGCTCAGACTCAGTCGCGGAAATTAGGATCACGCGCGAACGCCGCGGTTGGTCTCGACGCAGAAAGTCAGGAGAAACTTCGCAACAAAGAAGAGCTTACGGGAAGGTTAGTACTACGGCGGAGGATTTAATTCTGAAGGTGGGACTCAGCATGAAGCTTTGTTGGTATCAGAAACCGGTGGTGCCATTGGACTAGACTAAGCCAGACCACCACAGTCTGCAATACGCGGAGTCTGCCGTACAGCTGCAATAAGCGGAGTCTGTCATACAGATCTTGACCCCGGCGGGTCGGCCACGGCCGGGGCCGGACTCACTTGTACACGCCGACCATGGGCTGTAGGTCGGGATACGACCCGGACAGCTGCCGCGCCACGGTGTTGCCGAGCTCTGGCGTGTACGCGGCGGGTGAGCTGCGAAATTCGCCGCACACCTCCTCGTGGTTGGACGCCGTCGCATCCGCCACCATCTTGATGCAGAAGCCCTTGTGGAAGAGCTCTCCGTCCGGGCAGCCGGCTGACGAGCACATGCACCTTCATGGCCGGCATGCACAATCGTCGCCAGCTGTCAGACACCAGTCCAGCGGTCCATCGCTACAGGCTGGCTGTGCTGTTTTTTTTTGGGGGGGGGGGGGCTTTAAGCTATGTTGGGCTGAGATTCTGAACCAGTGTATTCGCCTGCTCCCGGCATAAATGGCTGAGAAGCGTTTCCTAGTCTGTCACAAAAACGCGTTCGGAAACCTTTGCTATTTGTTCTACACATACCAGGCCCTGCAGTGTCCCTATTACATTGTGTGACCGTTGTCAGCCATTCGGAAAAAAGAGGAACCGTTACCCGTGATACGTCTCCTACTGTTGCACACTCCGCACAACTAAGGTCCTCGCCCAGAGCCTGAAGTTGCAGAGGAGTCGATTTTTACGTTATAATGTTTGTTTCCAGGCAAAGTCGTCACGAGTGGTCAATGCAAAATGCTGCATACTTGCGGCCGCCCGTTCGTGCCAGACGCCTTTCGGCAATGGAGTTCACAGGCAAATTTTCTGTTTTCAAGATGAGTATGGCTGAAACACACTTATACAATTTTGAGATATTTCAAACAATGTTGTAATGGATTTGCGTTTCCCCCCTTCACATCCGCACATGTCTGATAACCGTGGTCCAACGACGACTTTAGCCATCGCCACACTTGCGAAGGGAAGAACAGAGCGTCGTTTTGGAGTTTTGTGGTCAGACGCCAGGCAAAGTAGGTCAAAGCTGACATGGTATCATTGCAGCCATTATTGCGAGCAAAGCAACGAAATTGCTCACTGAGGGTGCATACACGGTACTTACTATTGGTCATGCAAAAGTAGCGATGATTAGCAAGGTTCCCTTCGGCATCTCTGTTGCAAGCTGAGGCCTCGTCTATCGGGTTCTGATCCTCTGCATCGTATCTTGCAAGCAGGCAGTTCGTACCTGGGTTAACTGCATCTACTGTCTTAACCTTTTCCATCCTGGCACTGAAGTAACTGTAAACATCGCATGCAATCGTCAAAAGGGAATAGAGCAATGCCCATTACCTCGACGTCTATCGGCATCATCTCCTTAATCCCACGCTGTGTCAGCGCTGCCCCGTCTCTCCCGCTGCACGACTACCACCCCATCCCAGGTGGATGTCCCCCATGCGGTGCTCTGCGGCCGAACGGCGCCTGCAGTCGCGATCACCGCCTCCAGCGCTCTCCCTCAGGACGGGCGCCAGTGCCGCCCACCTGACTCTCCCACTGTCGGGGTATGTCTGCACGTTCATGATGTACTTCTGCTGCGGGTCTGCGCTGGGCACGGAAGCTGCGCGGCAGGAAGAAGTCGAGCAGCTGCTCATCGGCGTCGCCACAGGCTTTGGCCGCCGCCACCAGCCCGTTGACGCCCGAGCTGGGGCTGGAATTGATGCACGTCGTCCGACCCTGCTGGGCGCCCCCGAACTGGTAGGTCCCCAGGTACAGTGTGTAACCATCCGGACATGGCTCTGCAACCAGCCGGGCGGCGAGAGTCCTGTTAACTCGGGCGGTCACCAATTAACGCTTACATCAGCCAAAGCAGTGTTGCATCACACGGCAGAATAGAGGCGCACTTGCGACGTGGGACAAGAGCACGAACATTCCGGGCCCTTTACACGCTGCCAACCGTATAAAAGCGCAGTAAAAGGAACAGTGCACGGCCGGCTCCTGTCCGGCTGTGCGCCCAGTCCAGATGAAAACACATTTACGGGGCAACACGATCCCGTCTGGACCCGACTGAGCCTCGGCTGACCGTCCGGTAGCGGGCGAGCGTGGTCCCTCGTATCTCTCACCAATGCAGGGGTTGCCAGTCAGCAGAGGCCAGTCGTCCATGGCTGCCTGTGCGTCGGCATTCTCTTTGGCGCAGGTGAACGTCACGGAGTTGGAGAGGCCCGAACTCAGAGTCCTCTCGGTTGGAAGGACCTGTGCGCGCAGGACGCAGGACATCGGTGCTGACGGCTGGTGTTTTGCTGGACAGCCTCGTGACTGCCCCCCCCCCCCCACACTGCAATTTATAATGCGTACCGAACATTCATAAAATAGCGGCCTTGATCTGCCGAACGCTGATCCAAGATACCCTGCTTTTTCAAATATAACAAATCTTTTAGAATGCTTGAAGAGGTTAGACAGCATATTCGGCTAAAGGATTTACCATCTTGGAAAACGGTTTCTAATCTTTTTTTCTAGAGTAAGAAGAAATTTTTTATACAAAGCTGCTTTTGGACCCAGCAAGCCGGAACACCATATATATATATATATATATATATATATATATATATATATATATGTATATATATATATAGCCATTTTCCCGCGTTTGCATCCATCACCACGCCGCCGAATGAAACACGGTGGTAGTTAAAGTGCACCAAGTGACAGCTACCTCCAACCACGCCAATGGGAAGGCCATCACTTTGCAAAGCTACAACGCAAAGGCAAATTTGTAACACATACAGACGGGTAGTGAATGAATCAGGAGCGTGTCACACAACCTTACATGATAAAACGCGCAACACGTTCTTTTCATTTTAGTTCTGAGACTATCAAATAAGTGTATCGGTCCTGGCCATCGATTCATGGCATACTTGCGACAAGCTCTTTTGAATTTTTCAGCACAACTAACGCGCGGTCATTTTTTCCCATGCATGAAAGCGCTGAACAAAGCTTGAGGTACTCTTGGCACGGAAATGAGCACGTAATGCAACGAGCAGAACTTCCAGCGAGAAAACGTGCTGCCTCACACCGCCGAGGGAACGACAGGGTGGTTAGAACACCCTCCGGAGAGAAAGTGGTTGTCCTGTTGTTGAGGATCCGATGGTCATCGCGTTCCGCAGGCTTGAGTTCATAGAATTCCTACCATTGGGTATATAGCCAAACTGGATACAATAGTCATCGACAACTATGTCTGAATTGAAAAGTAGTCAAAAGGGAAGTGAGAGCTATCTCTGCAGCAGCCTTCAGCTAGTGGATAGTGCGCGCACACACATCTGCATGATGCATCCACAGATACAGCGTGTGGATAGTGAGGGCACACACATCTGCATAATACATCCCCAGATACAGCGTGTGGATAGTGAGCGCACACATCTGCATGATACATCCACAGATACAGCGTATGGATGGTGAGCGCACGCAAATCTGCATGATACATCCACAGATACAGCGTATGGATTGTGAGCACACACACATCTGCATGATACACCCACAGATACAGCGTATGGATGGTGAGCGCACACACATCTACATGATACATCCACAGATACAGCGTATGGATAGTCAGCACACACACACACACACACACACACATCTGCATGATACATCCACAGGTAAGTAGGGCGGCAGGAGCAAATAATCGATCGGCCTGCCTGAGGCTGGGCACGTTAGACGGTGCAGTCGTCGAACACATCCGCGCAGCACAATGCTGTAATCCCAGAAATACTTTTTTCTGAACGAAGGGGTTCCCAGGGTCCCGCCGGTGAGGCTTCCCACACATTCAGATTCAGATAGAGAACTTCCTCGGTCCAAAAACCTGTAGTTCGGAAGTTTGCCGAAGCGACCATTGCACCTCAACCCATGATTTCAAGACGTTGAGACCTATCAGGCAATGCGAACCTTAATAGTCACAGCACAATGCGATTGCTATGACTGTAGCGCAAATGATAAAGAAATGATGTTCGTCCATGCATGTGCATATCTGTCTTTTACTAAATGAAACGGGTCGAAGGAACTACATCTCCAAGTTACTGAAAGATGACTCCCACTCAGAGAAATCAAAAGCAAGTTGTCACGTGGCCCAAAGCCAATGGCGCATGCTGTTTCCATCAACCAGCGGTGTAAAAACACTGTCATGTGGGATGATGAAAAGTAGATGTATTTAGCTTACCAGTGCTCGGTTCTTGCAGCTGATGGTGAAAGAAGACCCCACACTGAAGCTGGTCATGTTCATCTCCACATGCTCCAGTACCTCTCCCGGGAAGGCAAACAAACTCCTTTCCGAGCATTCATCTGGCAAAAGCAAACGACGAGTGATACAAACTTACAATGTTAGTTACGAGCATGAGCACATCAGCAACGTCCCCAGTGTCAATCGTAAGTTCGTCGAACTAGTTCCAGTCGTAAGTGCATCGGACGAGTACTTGCGGGCTTACGACGCACTCAGCTGCTAAGGCCATATGGCGTCGCCTGCCTCTCAGCATACAACTCCACACATGCCGTTTGGCTTCGTCACATTAAGCAGCCCGAAAATGTGGCGCATGTGATTCGCAAGCGCTTGGAATATGCTCTGTTAATGCCAAACGATGTATCAACGTAAGATCACGTGATGTGGATGCTTAGAGTCGTTTGAGTAGCGCGCTGATTGGGGCTATGCTCTTGAAAGCCGCTGCTTTGAAATCCTACACGCTTTATCGTTGTCGCATATTGCGTAAGCTGTTAAGCGCAATTGCGAGGAACATTCCGCACTTACATACAATAGTACTTTTAGCCTTATTCCTCTTCGAATAACCGGGATACATTGATAGATGCATTGATATTTCGGCTACACAACCGCATCAAAACGTTTTTAGGTAGAAAACTCAAACTCCAACTTGCCTGCAGATCCCACTTCCTCTTTTATCATCACATTTTTTTTTACGAAGGATCGCTGTGCAAAACTGTTTTCAAAGCTCTTAAAACTTAAGCGTTTATTTTCTATCCTACGCCTTTGGCAGCAATTTTCGGCTAGACATGCTCCGTTTAAACATTTGTAAAGGCGCATAATTTGATGAAATCACGGTTAGCTGGTAAGAATTGAGATCATCCTTTTATGGACAGGTACGAGGCCAGATGTCGTTCTGCGAAGCCTTTCAAAACTTACCAAAAGCATTCGGTGGCATTTGACGCAGACGCGACAAGGCAAACTCCCATATTCTGGTAGCGTCCCTGTTCATAGGTATGCGGTACTTCCAGAGCTTGACACAGTTTTTACAGAGCCTGCAGGGCTTGCCTGCCTTAGCATGATTCAAGCTGAATGATCCTCGAATGAAAGGATCCTCAAAGCCCGCCCTGCTCCACACAGCACCAATGTAAACAATATGAGGCAGCTGGTACCCAACGAGTTGGACTGATACACATTGCTGATTGCCGTACCATATTATACATTGCCACATTTTCCTGGAAATTGGGCGAATTAAAGGCATTGGCTGCAGAAATGTCTAAAAGTGGCCTCTTCTAAAATAACAGCCTTATTCTTAGTTGCATACGTGTGGTTTACCTATTGCACATTAGCTGACTTGCATGAAAGCAATCATTTTCTTGTCAGAGTGTTTAGGATATACCTCGACTTCATAGAAACATTTTGAAATTGCACAAACTTTGCAGTGCCTTAATTCATCGCAAAAATTGTTATCTTTAAATAACGCCCTGCTGTAATGCGGGAATTTAGATACCTTTTCAGATGCTGGCGATGTGGTACGATCATCCCAATCATGCAGCACGTGTTCTTTAAGATCCCATTGCCTCGGGTGGCTCAGACCGCCCAACGGTCTGTTCAGCCCCATTCAGTCATCTGATGTGGACGACTCGAAAATCGCGGCTAGGCGAGCGCGTAATCAACCATACGAAATCTCATCGAAATGAGCACAACCAGCATTTTCCACCAGGCTTTGAACTTTTCAACAGTGTTACCACAACAACAATCTCAACATTTTCTTATCGTGAACTGCATTGCCGCATGCAAATCCGATTTGAGCTCACAGGAAAATTGGCGGTCTTTTGCTCCACATACATAAGTTCCCACACATCCTGCTTCCGATAACCTGGCATGGTAGGCTACGCCGCAACGCATGAATGAGGGACGGCACAGCTTATCGAGCGCTGCTTATGACCATCAGACCATGGGCTGGCACAAAGGCCAAAAGGAAAATCCCGACGGCCAAACGTCTCGCCGTTCGCATCCCTCCATGGGGAACTTACCAACAGCGTCACCACCACGTAGCCGGAGTGTGGCGGCCTTCAGTTCGGTGCTCAGCGTCGGCCAAGGATAGGCGCCCCCTCGATGGTTTGTGCCGTCCAAAACGAGCGTCAGGAACGGTCCCTGTGAGGCCGATGCCTGTTAGCGACAATCGATCCTGCTGGGCGTGCGGGCGTGCGACACATTGCCCCAGCACAATCAGGCAGTCAGGCATGCGACACATACCCGATCAAGCGTGCGGGGGCCGATGTGGAGGTGTGTGTGGTTGGTGACGAACGCTGGCGAATAAAGGACAGTTACCTGACCGCAAATAAAGGCCTGCGGCGGGGCGGCTTCGAGAACGGAGAATGTATGTGAGTGTGTTTGCGGTACATCATTGAGGGGTGCAGGGCACAGAGAGGGGGTACAGCTCCAGCTTCCCCAAGAGGTCGTGTGTCTCGAACCCATGTGAAACCTATATAAAAACATCACAAGGGAGGGGCATGTACCCTCGCGATCTCCTTAAATGTGGGCCTCTCCATGATGGCCGGCCCCGGCCGGCAAACAATCTCAGCTCTAAATATGAGGTGTGACCAAAAATGGAGGAAAAAAATATTTTTGGCTATTGGGACTTCTTGTGTTTTGGCAGTATCAAACATCATCGAGGTAGATCCTCCCGGCGTAAAAAATGGTTTCAGGCCACAGTAGCTTGCATGTGCCGTCACACCTCTGGTTCAAGACACAACCCAGCGTTGCATGCCACGGCAAGCGAAGCACAGGGGTTTGCGTCAGTTTGGGACAGTGGTCCACCAGCTCGGGACGTAAGGCGTTCGGGGAGGTTCCGTGTTTGCTTAACCTAAATTCGAAAAGATTAGTTTTACAACGACGCGTGTCTTACGTGTTTATCACCGCCGGTGTTATCATTTGTAACACTCTGTTCCGAAAAGCTACAGACACATAAACGGGCGCAAAATACGCGAACGAGAATGCAAACCCGAATACGACCAAGCGTCATTTGGGGGTCGTGCGTACCACCAAGGGCCGAACAAACATCGAACGTCGAGCATCGAACAAAACAGTACACTTAAATATAAAACGGGAGGAGCTATACAACCTTAACATTCCAGTTCCGTTAAATGGCCGTGACAGACAGTCGGCTGGCTGTCCACCTGCCACGTGCTACGTGACAAGTAACACGTGCCTCATAGCATAGCATGTGGCCTCGAAGCACAGATTGTGCTACCCTACTGCGATCGGTGGGATAGAGCTTTGCCTGCATCACTGACTGGGGTCGAATCTCAGTCGTGCGTCCGTGGACTGGGGCCGAGCCTGGACCGTGCAGCATTCTGTGGACTGGGGCCACCCCTGAGCGGCGGGCCCGTCTGGGGCCACCCCTGAGCGGCGGGACGGTCCGGGCCCACCTATGAGCAGCCGGCCGATCCGGGCCACCCCTGAGAAACGGGACGGTCCGGGACCACCCCTAAGCGGCGGGTTGGTCCGGGCCTGTCTGACCCGGCACCATACCTCGGCCGTGCTGGCCGAACACGTGCTCTCCGACGGGAGAGCTAACCAGACGGCCGGCTCGCAGGTGGACGTGAAGACGGCTCCGTTCAGCGTCTGCAGCCGGCCGTCACCTGCACACAGAGGCCGACGGCGCTACACCTCGGCCAGAATGGCGGGCTTTCCTGGTGGGCTCGCCTGAGCCTCGCTTGGTGTGGGCTGGTTGGAGGGTTGGCCCAACAGGTCAACAGGTCACGCTTATTACATGGCACAAGCTGCTGGACCGGAAAATTACAAATTGGCGGGACATTAGCTGCAGAAACAACCGCAAATCACACTGAATTATCAACGTTGTGACAGACATTCAGCCCGAGGGTTCAGCCATAATCCTGTGACGATCTTGCAATGTGAATAAGTGCTTCATTAACAAGTACTGTTTGATGTGGCAGCAGCTTTCAGTCGCATGCGGCTATTTTGCCCTAGTGCCATACATCGCCAAAAACACACCAACATGGGGTCGAATTAGTCATGCCCCAGATCTAGCTTCTGATTGTCAAGTTTTGTTTTATGAATCACTAAGAGGTGACCTATGAAACTTCCTAGCGAGACTTTGGCCGGTGAAATTAATGGCGGAGTACTATCGTTTTGAACTGTGTCGTTTTGGACTGCATCGTTCTATTGTCGTCTTCCATTTTTCTTTATTCTTTATTATTTACTCTTTATTCCCGTTCTTTAATTCAAACTCAAACTGCAGGGAATATACTCTGGCAGATGGCACACAACTGAAAGCAGTTGTTTGATGGTACCGCACGAAGCTTGGCTGACCACCGGTACATCATACCCGCCATATTCCAAGAACGTCGCACGACAAATCATAGCGGCGCTTTCAAGACGCGTTTGCTGTGGTCGTCTGATGACTGAATGTTTTGCCACTGGCACCACGCCGGCCATGTAAGCGTATACCGACATGAATGGCGGCCTTCCATCCACAGCTGTGACATCGATGCATCGATGCTTTGCATCGACATGATCGATGCAAAGCGCCCAGCTACTCGGACATCCGACATCGATTTACGAGCTGGCCGCAGCACCAAGCGTTCATAATCGTCACGCATGCCGTCGGAGCGTTCCATCGCTCATAGAGCCAGGCAGTGCTATCAGTGTTGAAAACGGCAGCAAAGGCACTGAGAGAAGCAATCATTCGACAAAATATGATCGAGGGACAGTCCAACAAGGTTGAAAAGAATGGTCATCAGGCCGCGCCAGTCCTTGTCACCGGACTGGACGTCACGTACTGGACGATACATTAACTGTGCCAAGCTAGTGGGTTTTGCGTTGGAGTGCTTTATGCAGTTTTGGTGTAACTTCAAACGATTTTCGATGGTTACGGTAATAACGACATGGAGCCCATATTTTCCGTGCGCATTAAGTTTGGCTGAAAGTAACCGTCCGTGTGCTATAGTCCCTTGTGCCTAGTGCAGTTTATGCTTACATCGGACATTTGGATCTGACAGAAACCACGATATTCCCCCAAAAGCTGACGGCCGCATAAGGCGGACGGCCATGGCGTGCGGCTCATGAGCCCGCCTAGCACGCTCGGATCGGCTAGTATTGTGCTCAGTAGCGCGCTGCAGAACCACCCCAGTCCTCCAATATCTGCCGATTTGATCGATTGTTTACTTGTGAATGGTGTGAACTGAGGAGCTCGAGCCACGTACATAATGACCACTTACTTCTCGCGAACGCTTAGAGAGAATGTTTCACATGGGGGATATTGAGGCAATCATCAGATGTGATAAAACAAGCTCACTTAAAATTATTGTTATATTTTTTAGAAGAAAAGACTGCTTTAGATAACACAATTTCTCCGTTTAGTACATATGCTATTCGGTACGTCATTGTTTGATTACGCAATCACATCTTCCAAAACCTCGATTGAGAGGCAATTGACGGCCGTTATGTCTTGAAATCGTGCTCACGAGCGCCAGATTTGAGCGACTTGACAATTCTATTTATGCTCGACCTTAATCGCTGCATGGTTTATGTAATGGCAGGATTTGAATGACACTATTATGGTATCATGAATACCAAGGTGGCATTGAAATATTCTCCCAGGCATACCGTCCCATTTTCGTGGGCGTGTGCCTCAGAAAATAGAGGGGTTTAAGTCTTAAGAAAGGCAGGAATGTGAACTGCACCGAATGGTCTTCAAGATACCCATTTCAGTTCAACACCTCGAACAAATGTGGAACACTCCTTTTACCATGAAGAGAAACAGAGAGACATGGGACACTCCCTTTACCATGGAGAGGATCACCTCCTTTACCACGGTAGCGCATGAGAACATCCTTCCTTAACCATATTTCGAGGGAATTCAAGACTGCTCCTTCCGTCATCCGAATGTACAGGTGTTAAGCCCTTCGCGATTGGTTCCCTAGCGTTCCTCTATCCATCTTGATTGAACACATGTTCACAATTTTCGACACCCTGTCACCGTTGATGACTGGTACAAGGAAGGCTAAGGCGTCTAATGCACTTGAAAGGTGCATCCAGGTAGCACATAGTGACACGTTTAGATGATACTCAGATGACGGAAGCGGATCTAGAAAACACGAGTCTGATAATTATCGTAGCAGGTCGGTACAATCGCAGCCACAGTCGCCGGTTTTCATACTTGAATATCTCTATGACCCTGACTTTTTTATCCTGTCAGTTATTTGATTATACCGATAACATTTTTAAGCCTTCAGGTAAAAAAAAATTGGAGCCATTTTTGCTGTTCATGTCTTGAAAGCATTTTCAATGACAGAAATGCCAAAAAAGCGGTGATTTCTTCTAGTCGCTTCCAGCATGGTGTGCGTATTATGATTGTAGGCGTCCTAAAACAGTTGTTCCCAGCCATAATATGTTACCATTTGTCACTTTGAGCTCATTAAGTATTTTTTAGTGTGTTTTGCAGAGGCAGCTAAGTTTATAAGTTAGCAAGGGCAAGCAAAAGTAATTAGAGTCGTCGAAAATCGCTGCCAGTATCCGACAACGTGGATTGAGAACACCACTGCAAAAACATCCACATGAATCTAGGCGTCCTCGATGATGTAGTATAGAAATTGCATCTTGAGTATCTTAGGCTGGAGAAAATATTTTAAAACAGCAATCACTTCAATACAAAACAAATCATCGATACAATTTGCGACCTACTTTTTACTCATGTCAGAAAGTATAAGTCACTCCACGAAAGCATACCCGTCTTATTATGCAAAGCAGAAGATGGAAACAAATATGCGTGAACACTAGTGTTTGGGCACCTAAATGTTTACCAGCACTTCCTTCTTGAACCAAATACAGAGTCATGAGGATTCGAAAGCTCAGCGATGCCCAATTGGCAGAGGAAAAAGATGCATTTGAAAAAAATAACTTAAAAGACATCCCAGAGAGGAAGTCGGTGCGCCAAGTTTTTGCACTGATATTTCATGGCACGCATGCTTGTTGGTAGGTGGGCAAGTCGGTAAGCATATAGGTAGGAAGCCTAGAGTCAGACGCCCGCGAGGCTAGGCTGCAGATGCTTACTGAGTTAGGGGAACAAGTACAAAAATGCCAGTTGCCTGTGTACTATGGAAAGTGATAACATTTGTCCAAGTATTTTGTACCGTGTGAAAGTGTACACCGTGCCTATCTCCTCCTCACCTTATGCTGCGTATGCTAGAGTTGCGAGGGGCAAACAGCTGTTGAGTCACTTGAAAATGACAGTAAGCGTTACATACGTAAGCAGCATGTGCAACGCATCCAGACATCATAGATAGCATATTCGGTCCATTTTTCACGTGATGGCGGCCGGTTCCACCGTGGGGGAAGGAGGGGTACATCGGGTACCTATGGGGTCAGGTGGATGTCCGCTTTGACTCGAACGTCGAGCTCCGGGAGTGGTTAGTTCCGCCGTGGCCTCTGACAACGTCCTCTGTTCATGTAACCTTATGATAGCGCAGAATGGCATCGGAGATGGCCAGCGAACTGAAGCAGCTGGAAATTGAGCAAATATCTCATCTGGTAAATGTGCTATGGTGTGCACTGATGGTTTCACGTGGTCCAGCGGAACCAGCTGTGCATTTCTCTGTGATGATGTTCCTAGGCGTTTCTGTTTGCTAAGAGACTTGACCGTTTTTATTACCAAACTGTATGCGATTTGCAAGACTTTGACATTCTTCAGGACACACGGATGTAAGTGCTCTCCTATCTTAACAGACTCGTGAGTGAGTGAGTCACTGGGGCTTTACGACGCACTCAGCTGCTGAGGTGATACGGCGTCATCTGCCTCTCACCCTGACAGGAAGGACGAGCACTGCGGGGAATCGAACCCCGCATCTCGCGTTTCCCAGTCATGCAGTGGTTAACGCAGATGTGCTAACCCCACTACACTACCGGCCCCCTCATCTTAACAGATTCAGTGAGCTCTTTTTTATCTATAAATCAGCTCTCACCATGGATTTTGCAATTGCAACAAATACACGTCTACGATCACCCCGACTACGTGCGTGTCGTAAGGAGGTGATCTTGACGTGAATACCGAGTCACATCGGTACATGGCTGAGCGAGTTGCGAACGAAACGTCTCCGTTTCTGGTTAAAATGACTCATCCTGATTTAAAGTGTACGATATTCGTACATTATTGTGTCGTTTAACAGCGGAGGTGGGATGCGGACTCCAGTCGATTTAAAGAGATACAACTGGCAGTAGGCGGGTAAACATAAAACAATAGGAAGACCCGTGCTTAAGTGGTTGACTTTTGTCGGCTGGTTTGGGCACACGTACCAAACAGACGCTCGTCATCTGTTGGGCAACGACCCACCTTTGCGCACTCCATGCCATGATAGGCTGAACATTCAACTCTTTCTCACGAGTGTCAAAGTCTTGAGTCAAAAGAAACGTTTTTTTGCGCCCATTATCGGCCACATAACTTCTTGGCGAGATATCACCCGTGGGTGTTTTTCCCTATTGCATCATTTCTAAAATGAATCAAACTTAAAATCGTGTACGATCCAACCCGACCAAAATGGCAGAGTTTTGAATAGCCAAGCCTCTACCTACACAATGTTGTTTTGTATTTTTTGTGGTCCAAATCTGCTTGCATTGGCTTTTAATACTGTCTGGTGACATGCATAACCATCAGGTAGCATATAATCAATAGCAGAGCCTGACGCAAGAATCCAAGGTAATTCACGAGCTCCAAGACCACAAATATGTATACCACCCAATCAAAAGCCCTTTCGCGTTAGGGTTATTTGGCAGGGACTCTATTTGACGTCGAATCTGAAATATAAAAAAGATAGGGCGCAAGCAAAGCCTACGGTTTGTCGCAACAGTCGCAAACATAGTCGTAAATTTGCATTACATATGCGTTTTTGTTTCATCATAATGAGCTTTTTTGCCATTTTGCATTTGCGGTACTTTTTGCATTGGTTCGATTGCACAAAACATTGCTCACGAAAAATGACGAAGTGGGACATGATGACAACACAAAACGCGCTTCAAAATAAGGTATACTAACCATTTTGGTAGGGCTGACAATAAACGATGAATTGTTCCCTGTTTATTCGATTTTCCGCACATTCCAGATTTGGTACAAAATTAGGTATTCGTGAAACAATGCTGGACTGAGAAGCGCTCCTATTTATTGAAATAGTTCTGGTAGCTCCACAGGCAATACATTGCACTCCGCGGGGTCTCTTGAATTTCTTCTCTTGCGAGCCTCTGATCCATCATGTGTATATTCCATAGCAACTTTGATAAATATTTTGATGCCTTTCTACTGCTAGATAAGGCACCATTAATTCGCGTATGTGGTTTGTGCTTTTAATTTTGTTTCGAACAAAACTTACAATGGAAATGTGGTGTTCATGTGTCCACGTGTCATTGCGGTGCGGTTATTGGTCAATTCAATAAACACCGACATAATTTTTCACAATGTGATAATATCTGATCATGACATCATACCGCACTTGGTGCCAGAGACAAACTGCGTTTACTTACCGGCATTTCCATACGCGTACTCTAAATTATCGAACATGAACCCGCGGGGGCCGTCTTCCGTCGGACGTCTGGCCTGCGCATTGTTAAACACGCTGAAGTACTCGGTGCCATCCTCAGCCACCAGGTCCACGCGCAGCTGAGATTGCTCCTCCAGACGCTGCATCAGGTACGACGTCCCTGGCAAAGGCAGGGGACGTGAAACCCCTGGTAACGGAGCAACAGGTACGATACCCGTGGTAACGGAGCAGCACGCACGACACTCCTTGTAACGGAGCAGGAGGCAGGAAACCCCTGGCACCGGAGCAGGAGGTGCAACAACCTCGGCAGCAGAGCTGGAGGCACGAAACCCCAAGGAATGAAACAGTCTTAAGCCCAGAGCATAAGACACCGATGCGCCAGAAATCCACATGCAGGTCTACACCAGACCAGGAGCGACATACGATTCATATGTTGAGAGATCTCGTAGCAACAAAATACTTTTGGGACAATCTGTTTAGTGCAACGGCGGTGCTTGCTTCCGCTTTTGTGCTGACTGCAACTGAGACGCCCAAAACTTTTCATACGGTGCGGGATGAGGAAGTCAACCATTGACATTGCAGCAAACGTGTGTAGCGATGGTAAGACGTTGCCAAGGAACCGGCATTACAAGGCTTGTTTCAAAATTTATGCAGAAGTTCTGTGAAGGCAAAGTTCTGTGACGGTTATTTTTTATGAGTGGTGTTAAATTTCATGTGAGCATTGATGAGAGCATTTAGTTTAGATGATAACACCTCTGCTTTCCATAAATGCTTGCCATCACTATCCTTGCCATTAATGAAATCCTTGTCGATTCCTCTCGCAGGGGTTTTCACGATGATTTTCAAACATGCCGGTGCAATCGCGCCAACCTAACTTTGTTTAGGTGTAAGGAAGGAAATAGCCAAAGCTTTGGTGTTGGTAAATATTAGATGCCTTGCAAGGTCACTGGCATATATCAGATCAAAGTCATGCCGTGCCAGTCAGCGAAGACAGCTCGGGGAGTTGCTTAATATGATGTGACAACAAAGCTTAAGGCAAGGTCATACAGCTTAAAGGTAAGTATTATGGAATTAGACATTTTGAATAAGGATTACCGCTGATTCCATTGACATTAGGTCAGGTTTGAAGGTTAGGCAAAGTTCACAACTAACATGTTTTTAATAAAAATCTAGCATTTTGGGATATTTTTGACGCTCATTTGATTTCGAATTCCTGGATCACAAGGTCAAAACATTTATTGTTATGACTTCATAAGAGTCATGGAACGTCACTGACCGAAAAAACGTCTCGATCATACTTTTACTTTAAGGGGCATGCGGCATAAGGTAGTACTTGATGTCCCTGTAAATGTGTTTATTCCAATAATCTCTTAAGTTTTCGGTTACATTCACCTTTTAAAGATTAAATAAGCTCGACATTTTGCCTACAGGACGGATCCGGGTTAAAGCTGCCTGCGTGAGGGGGTCCGATGGCATTTCGCACTCTGACCTGGAGCTTGCCTGTCTGGTGTTATTTGACCCAAAGGTCATTACAGAGTTGCTTCCAAATGTGAAATAGATGATTCAACATAAAGTCCTATCTGTCTCACGAGTTTGGTGTTCACGGACGTATTGCCGTTTGAGAACTCAGGGGGTCAGTTTAACCTATCACCCGAGCGCACCCCATTCCGAACCAGCCCCCGGGTGACGGAATGTGCACACCAGGCCGACCCTAGCGCGTGGTGCGTGCCGACAGGGTGACACCTGGATGCGTGCCTTGGTAAGGCGCATAAGGTGTGAGGCCTTATCTAGGAAATGACTTTCTAATCGGATTCTAATCTAATCGGATGACTAGTTAAATTTGGCCAAAACGATGAAGTGGTGCGATCACAGACATAGGTCAAGCTCGATGGGCCCCTGGACCACACGATGCACTCTCATTCTGGAACTGGCTCCCAGCTCCGCTCGATGCGGAGAGCGGGATCGTCTCAGCTTCTGGGTAATCATGCGTTTCTTTTGCCATGACGCAGCTTACCTCTGAAGTGTTCCTCCGATGCAGGCTCTCCGAACCCCAGCTCCATATGACGCAGCTTACCTCTGAAGTGTTCCTCCGATGCAGGCTCTCCGAACCCCAGCTCCATATGACGCAGCTTATCTCAGAAGTGTTCCTCCGATGCATGCTCTCCGAACCCCAGCTCCATATGACGCAGGTTACCTCTGAAGTGTTCCTCCGATGCAGGCTCTCCGAACCCCAGCTCCATATGACGCAGGTTACCTCTGAAGTGTTCCTCCGATGCAGGCTCTCCGAACCCCAACTCCATATGACGCAGCTTACCTCTGAAGTGTTCCTCCGATGCAGGCTCTCCGAACCCCAGCTCCATCTCGTTGGAGCTCAGGTCGGCTGATGCCAAGGACTTCTGCTGGTCTTTTAAGTTCCCTGAGCCGTCGATGCCCCTGGTGAGGACGTTGGTCCATCGGCCTTTGTCCATGTCACAGTATACCTGAAGCCAAGCACCCGATAATTGTCACCACATCTGCGTGAAGAGTGCTGTTTGTGAGAGCCGAAGTGGTTTGCCACAGTCTTCAGCGGGGTGTGCTTGTGGTAGTCCGGGTTACATATGTAAAAAAAATGGGTGCACCGGAATTTTGCAAGAGACGATTTCGAAGCGTCACGAGAGCTTCGCCGTGAATAAATCGTTAAGGAGTATAAAATGGCACGTTTTTTTCTGGAAAGATTGCTCGCATGGGTCAGCTAGCAGGTGTCGGAGAATAATACATCCCACATGGGACATTACACATAAGACTGATCATTTTGGTCGATTGTAATGCGTTGAGGAAAGTACTGTTCCGACTAGGATACAATATTCGCGGCTCATGCACCGCAAGGCATGCCTGACCGTGGCCTCCTGTCACTTTGACTTGTGCTGTTCGTGGTGTTGCCACAGAGGCAATATATTTGTTAAGATAGACAGGATTTATTTCCCGACCTCTGTTATGAATTTGGCGGCTTAGTAAGTTCCTCATCGGGCCTGTTACAGCCGTTGTTTCGCGAGACGGTGCACCAGCACCTGTTGCCGTGGCGACAAGGCGACCGCACTAGTCATGGCCCGCTCAGACACGAGCACACCATACCTAGACATCAGAATAAGCGTTGATCACTGCTAAGGGCGGCCGCATCTATATGCCGCATCAGTACGCACGCAGCCGGGTGCGACCGCGTGCGTCACCCGCGCGAAACGCCGTCATATGCGGCTCTGCTTCCCACTCCGCCTCACCTTGGGGTGCCATTTTGGAGTGACAACGGCGTTTTCGTGTCAATTTGACTGCAATTCTCAGTGCAAAGACCGTCCTTCCTTGAAGCGAGCGCCTGCGAGACTGGGAGTACCGTGAGGGTGCTTTTGGGCTGACCTCTCCTCTACTGTCCTGGGCAATCACCACCTCTCCACTACTCGGGCCCGCCGGCTGCTACCCTAAGCGATCACCACCTCTCCACTACTCGGGCCCACTGGCTGCTGCCCTGGGCAATCACTACCTCTCCACTACTCGGGCCCGCCGGCTGCTACCCTAAGCGATCACCACCTCTCCACTACTCGGGCCCACTGGCTGCTGCCCTGGGCGATCACCACCTCTCCACTACTCGGGCCCACCGGCTGCTGTCCTGGGCGATCACCACCTCTCCACTACTCAGGCCCGCCGGCTGCTGCCTTGGGCGATCACCGGCCGCCTGACTTGTTCCACTGCTCTTCCGCACGCTTGTGTTGCCATTTTGTCAGCAACAGACCAGGGGAATCTTTCCCTACTTTACCTCATTGATATGAGTACATAGTGCAATGTAAAATATCATACAAAGCTTTCTGCAACACTGCTGCCACACTGCATCGATTCGACTTGGTTTCAAAATTATCACCAAAGTCGCATTTAAAGTGTTTGCCTTACCGACTGCCTCAACATGTCCCAAATTTAGACCACTCGAACTATTTACCAATATATTTTGGGGCTCCATCTCGAGGACAATAAATCTTTTTTGTTTTGCTTTCCAACGACCTCAGCCTTCATATCCCGGCTGCATTCATCCCCAGGTACGCCGATAAAACCACCCCAATCATCTGCACATCTGGTCCTTTCAATCTGTAATTTCCATCGCCATCATCACTTTCCATCTTACCTTCCTTCCAATTTCCATTCGCTTTTTATTTCTGGGTCTTTCCTACCAACCCTCACAAATGGGGGCGTAATAAATGACACCGCAGAACCAGTAGGTAATCGCTACCCATGACAGGCACAGGCCACTGGCATTCAAGGTCACTTTGGTTAACTTTGTGGACACGAAATTTAAAACCCGAGCTGCGCGAGCTGAACATAACTGTTAACCGAATCGATACAACAACGAAAAGATGTTTCTTCTTACCATGCAACACGTTCCATTTCATATATTTAGTACTCTGAACGTGGGACCATACAATTTTGAATGCGGTGGATTTCAGTCATTCGGTGGCTGTCAGAATGGCAGACGTGTCACGCTAAAAAGCGAGATATAAGAACCATCTATAACAGGCGCAAAAGGACAAGGTATGGTGCATTTATTGTCATGAAAGATATAAAATAATGGTTAAAAATGCAAAAAAAAATTATTGAACGTGCGACTGAAATGAGACGAGTTTGCCATTGTGTCTGTGATCATGCACAGCAGCAACGATAAAAGATCTGAACTTTGAATCGCCCTGACTAGAAAACGCAGTTGGGAAAACAGCTCACCACAGGCGCCGCACGTCGTGTGGCGAACTTCCTGACATGTGACGGGCACAGCTTATTGGTTGAAAACAGACATGCTGAAGCGATCACATCCGGCCCCGGAAAGCTTGTGCCGAATTCGCTCAAGTTGTGCTACGTGTTTGACAGCCGCTCCTTTTCAGACCGCACTGCCAATGCCCAGGCTGGGCGTGCGTTTGTAAGGTAAGATACAGTGGATGTTTCTTTGCTTACAGCCCGCCTCCTACATCCTTGAAATGAGCAACTTAAGGAAGCGGTTGCTACGCTTGACAGCGAAACCAATGTGTGTCGAAAAGCTCAAAATGCCGTCGACAGCAAAACGCAGATTGTCTTTACGTAAGCGAGAAAAAACTGCGCAGCGCCGGTATGGACGCACACGGTGCAGTCTGCCTTGCAAAGTGATCCAAAAGTCTTTTGCAGAATCATCGCTCAATTACACCAAAATGACTTGGGTGGGTTGAATGAAATGCGTTAGAAAAAGTGCATTCAGAAATAACGTCGATCCTAGTCGTGCCGTGCCGAAGCTTGTGGAGGAGACATCCATTTGCGATTTAGACAGCGAAGCCGAAGTCGCATGACATATGAACTCGCATAGATTTGTTGTACATGACTTTATAATCACGAAGCCATGTTGAGGTAGCGTTACCGTTACTAGCGTAACGGTAACGCTACCTCGTGAATATAATATAGTTGTATATATATTATATATGTTTATATATATATATATATATATAATAACATAATATAGTTAAAATAATGATGCCTCGTGATAAAGCGTGTTAGGTAGCGTAGCGTTACTCTCTTTTTATCTATGAACCAGCACAGTCCGCAGACCATCATGGCCCGCTTGTTCGAGCGGACCTCACACACAGGCCTGCTGACGATTCAAGATTCACGCGCTATTGCAGTGAGAAGTACATCCAAACATGTCGGCAAGCATTACCCCGAGAACAAATCCTGCTTGCCAGCTCTCGAAGTCAGAACATGTCAGATCCAGATCCGGATGTTCACAAACGCAAGAAACAGTCCACGCTTGGGTCTTTGGGTGGGCAAATGCTT
Source organism: Pollicipes pollicipes (assembly GCF_011947565.3). Lineage (NCBI taxonomy): Eukaryota > Metazoa > Arthropoda > Thecostraca > Pollicipedomorpha > Pollicipedidae > Pollicipes > Pollicipes pollicipes. Next base: position 201,511 of record NW_023596746.1, on the reverse strand, counting down.
AACAGCACCAGGCTGGCCGTTAGTCGACCGTTTCGAGCACCGCAAGTTGAAGTCACCGCAATCTACCAATAATGATCATCACAGAAGCAAGCGTACACTCACGCGCTTAAACACCAAGTCAATGCGATTCATTGTCTGTCGAACGATCTGCGGCGACTTTCGAGTCTGCCTGCAACACAACAACTTGAGCTGCCAAATGCTCGCAGCTGGCTTCAAGGTCGCTGCGTTTATATCTTGCTTTGTGAATGTGTATGTGCGTGTTGCTGTGAAATCCGATTGGTGAGTGATTGGTGCGATTGGTGCGCGAGGCACCAATCGTATTTTATTGGTGCTTATATCTGGTGGTGATCTGATTTGGTCTAATGGTGCTCGCGCGCTAATGGGATTTTACGGCAACCAGTGTGATGAAGTCACACTCGCTGAACGGTCTTTCCGAAGTAACGCATGGCGCGTAAGACCCATTTGGAGTTCGAGCATCGACAAATCTTGGGTTAGCAATGTCCCGATGAAGTTAATGATGTTGAACTTGTGAAAGACTGGAGCGTCAGAGACAAGATGGATCCGGCTGTCAGATACAAGATGCAAGACGAATGGGATTGAGCTGTCTTAGGGTTCAAGGTTACAGTTGAAGTGCTCTCTGGTAGTGTCTTCGAGCCGAGAACCAGGTCCCACATGGGCTGGACATCTCCATCACGCCTTGCTTTTGATCCTGGTTTGTAAGTCGTACGACTTTGTGTTGTAGCTACACGAATGCGGGGCAAACAACAACCACAGTCCGTCGCATGTCGACTACACTCAAGAACGTCACATGCCGATGCACAACAGTCTTCTAATAGGCAGCTGTTCATGTCGATCCCACTCAAGAACGTCACATACCGATGAACAACAGTCTTCTGATAGGCAGCCGTTCAAAGAAAGATAGTGATTCATCGCCCAATCACCATTGAAAGCAGCACCATTTTATTAATAGTAATCATCAAGAAATAATAGGTCCTAATCGACAATACGCAATTCGATCACACTGTTCATTAAGCTATGGACACTTCAACCATCCAGGGTCAAGATCAGTCATGCTCATGGTCATACGTGGTCAATGTCCTTAAAGATAGGCCCTTCGAAACGGTATGAAATTCGATCAGATCGTCTATAAAGCCATGGGAAAATTACACTTTGACCCCTTAGAGTCAAGATCATTCCTGCTCAACGTCATAAGTGGTCAGCGTTAATCCGGCCTCCGATGACCATGGCTGAGTTCTTCGACGCCATCGCGGTGTTGTTGACCATGGTTGGACTCGAAATGATTTTGTTCTTGCACATCGAAAGCTAGCTCAGTCAGATATAACTAAACCCCACCGGCGTTGATTCATGCGATAGGTCGCGGAAAATGAACCAAAGATTTTGGCGAATTACAGCAGGATGGTTTTCCACCCAACCAGATGAGAATAGCTGAGCTATGAAAATAGAAATATGCAGCAAGTCGAAGAAAAAATGCAGAGGCAAAGCAAGGCGGCATAAAATGATTAATTTTCTGGAAGTTCTCGTTTACCCGAACACTTTTGCTTTCATGCTGCAAATACCAGACGTCTTGGTGTGTAAAATTGTAACAAAAAAAGCTGCCGAGTATTCATCTTAATGCTTAATTTAGATCTGTCAGGTTAAAGGTCAAATCCACGCCACACAGCATGTCTTTCGTGCGTGATCTCTGACCCTGACCTCAGAGGTCACCTGGAACCACAAATGGGTGTTTCCTTTCATGCGATAGCCGATCTCTGTCATGTCTGATCAAAACCTAAGGGAATCGGACCTGAAAAATACCCGCTTTTGATCCCTTTGGCATAGAAGGCCCCACGTGAAAGCAGTTGCTTAACTAGCATGCAGCACGCTTATCAGCCATCGGGAATAGGTGTCCTGCTCCGTTGGGAGTTAATGCCAACTGCTAAAGCCACAACTGCAGTCATTTTCAGCATTGCAAATCAGCCACATGCTACTTCTTTGGATAAGATCAGCAACTGGTACCAATATTGTTTTCGTCATGCAATATGTCCTGTAATATGAGTCGAGGAGGGCGCGGCGCAGCACAGGAAGGGGACTGGGTCCCATTCACGTGGTGTAGAATTGCGGCCGCGAAGGCAAAGCCGCTGCCTCGGCAATTGTGTACCGTACTGCGCGTTTGCCGCCTGCCCGACTCAATGAATCCATGCCAGGCGGAATGTAGTGAATAGGAGCTATTCGATGGTGCCGGACAGACGAGACGCGATGCACTCCATTGCAACCAACTGTCGTGGTGATTCGGTCCGGCAACAGAAAAACACGAATGTAGCGTGCGTATGGTTTCCTTGGCAACAAATGTTTGCACGCGACCAATCCGTGTAGTCCGGCAATGCTCCAGGGACCATCAACAACTGCTAAACGAGCCGCAATGACCAAGTTCAAAACATACTAATCCACGCTGCCTCCGTTGGCGCTGCGAGGCCAGCAGGGCAGGGCTGACCCAAGACAGCCTTGCCCTGAAACGCCGGCGGTCGGCCCCTCACCGATATTGAGCCCTGGTCCGTCGACAGGACGTACACTCCCGACCGGTCGAACTGCAAGGGCAGGTTGTCGCACCGGTTCATGTTGAAGCAGGCGTCCCCAGGGTAGAACTCCTGCGCTGCCACCGAGGCGATGAGCGCGGCCACTGCGGCAACGCCAGGCGTGAGCGGGATAGCGTGGGGAGGTAATTCAGGCACACTAAAACAGACGCTGTGTAGAGGGCTGAGAAAACATAGACAGTTAGCATAGGTTCGGAGGTAGCATAAGATGACTCCTACACAGGGGTTAGGATAGCCCATACGATTGACAACTGTCATACGATAGTGGCCTGTGTTCGCGGGAATGTTCGATTATGTACTGTATACCTCAGAATATCCCCAGTTGTCGAGTGATGATGAATTTGTCAGCCAGCAGCAACAGCAAATAATTGGTGAATTTGAAAACGGAAGTGATTTATCCTTTGTCTATATGTAGTCGATGGTGCAGTAACAATGCACTGCACGCTTTTCTCGTGGCTTGTAGTGCATTAGCGTAATATGGCAAGGACATCCCCAGAAAAAATAAACATTTTGCCTAAGAAAGCTTCTGACAATATCTACATTGCAAGCGAGCCTGCAAACCTTGCTCTGAGCGTATTTGTAGTTGGTAGATTCTCATCGCAATCACGAGTCATGCGAGGTGTGAAGATTTTGGCTGGAGATCTCTTGAAAACTGTCACAGTTTTAGTCAGCCATGCTGATACCGTGATGTTTCTGAGCTCTTATTTACAGAGGTCAACTGTTGTCTAGATCCATAAAAGTAGCCGAAGCAACGGCCGCTCGTTTCAACAAACCAGACCTGAACCGATGTGTTTCATCGCGGCGGCCTATGCCTCCCCGCCATGCTCGTTTCCACCCTCTATGTTATGTTCGTTTGGAGGTCATTCGCTTGTATTCATCACATGCCGTCGTGTGTATTCATCACATGCCATATGTCATCGTGTCGCTTATGTACGTTGTGCAGGGCCAAAACTGTTTTCCGTTGAGACTGGTCTGTACGTCCAAAAACACGTGCTTTAGGAAGTTGCTAGTTCGTGAAAGGTTTTTATTTAAAACGATTTACGAGGATGAAGCCGTTAAGGTAAACAGTTTGTCCTATTTTTGGTTCCTTTTCATATACGCTATGTGGCTTATAGTTCTTTTTCCTTTTATAATCATGCATATAATTTTTCAAATGGGAGTGTTTTATTGTGATTTGACCGAAGATGAGCGTTTGAAATGTAACACAAGTGTCAAAACCCTTTATGGGATTTAACCGTGGTAACACCATGTGTTGCATGTCGCTTCGATTCTTTGCGGGCGTGCAACCTGACCATGTTTTCGAAAATCTACTCGAAACAAAATTTGTCGATATTTGCCTTTGATATTGACTTCATAATGACCACAGGAGTGTGAATTCACCCTTGATGCATACAATTGTGCATTTTTGCCGATACCCACTGGCATGTTTAATGCATCCAAGCCATACGCTACCTAAACAACGGATTCAAGCATTCATTCAGTGCTTTCTGCTCAGGCCTTTATTATCATTTGCATGCTAGAAGGCTACGACCATTGATGATCTGGTTTGAAAGGCAACAAAAATGTCAGAGCATCTCGTTCAGTGGCGTTTGGCAGTGAGGGATGTAGAATGCTAAGAACGGGGCAAATTTGACTGCCATTCAGTGTCTCATGTTGAAACGTAGTGTCCGGTGTGCACAACTCAGTTACCAGAGCGACGGCACGAAGTCCGCTCCTATCTTTCCTGACTTTGTCCCTGTAAAAGGGAATGTTTCACATCTGAAGATTTTGGAGCAAGCATCAGATATGATGAAATGGGTTCACCCATAGCCGTTGCTATACTTTTGGGTGGAACAGACTACTCTAAACAACAACAGTTCTCTGTTTAGTAAACATGCTTCTCAATGCGGCATCGTCTGAGTGCGTCACCGCACCATGCGCAACATCGTTTGCCACTAGACGGCAGTGATATCTGGAAATCGTGCTAACGAACGTCAGATATGAACAACTCTGCAATTATGGTTTGTTCGGCTTTGATCGTCGCACGGTCAATGAAAAGGCAAGATTCGAATAGCGTTATTAGGGTGGTATTAATGCTTGGGTGACCTTGGAATATCCCCTAAAAAGTCTGCACATCTTCGCGGGCACGTAGCCCAGAAACTAGAAGGGCATAGGTCTCAAGAAGGGCAAGGCTGCGAGCTGCACTAAATTATTTTAAAGATTCACCTTACCTTCTTTGCGTACGCCTCTTAAATTGTTGAAAAATTACAAATGCAGATGAACATGATGCAATTGACCAAAAAAGATGAAAACATTGCCTGCGTTGCTAAACGGTGATTCCCGTTGCCCTCCTCTCCCCACTCCACCCACCTCCTCAATACAAGCGCATGGTGCCGGCTTGGTGCATCCAATTTTGATATATGTGTTTGCACTGTGTGTTGCTTGCACGCATATAATTATTGATAGCTTTCGGTAATCTCGACAAGTGAGTTCAGGTTTCCTTTCCTTTTCCTCCGGTTTCCTTAAGTAGTTTAGCCTGGCTTACGTGGACAAAGGAATACTGTGAGTCCTCCTCTGCTGTTCCTCGATCCGCTGCTGGCGTTTTGCATGTTGTCATTCGTGACGTAATGAACCATGGTATGAATAGAATGGGCCAGACCTTGGCCGGGTATGCTGAGGATACCTCAAAGCATGGTGGACGGCATGTTTGCTCGGAAACAGCCCATGCTTCGCACGATATGCCTTTACACTACCCGTCCACGAAAAATCCCGCCCCCCAAAAGATGTCAAGTTGGCTCCAGATCATGTCGGCGCTCATATTTTGACGGTCAAAGTCAAGTTTTTGCTGTAGTTGGAAAGCTCACTAAGTTCTCGCACACACTAATCGCAACGTAGTTGCAAAAAAATTCATCAGGATAAGCCAATATGTTGTCGTATATAGGTACCTTTTATGAGGGTTAGGCTGCTGCTACCTATCCGGACGCATTGCATTATCATTTGTTCACTGCCACGGCTCGTCAGGGGGGCGCGCCTTATCCAACTTGTATGAGGGTTGGGCTACTGTTACCTATCCAGACGCATTGCATTATCATTTGTTCAGTGGCACGGCTCGTAAGGAGGGCACACCTTATCCAACTTTTAGGTTTGCCAGGCATTTTCGAAACTGGTCGGAAATAGAAGGCTTAACCAATAAAAAGGTGCAGTCTGAAACCTTAATCCACACAGATGTGCTCGAAGTTTGAAAAATATGTGTATATCCATAAACATGATGATGTTCTGGAACATACAGGTCGCTTTCATTGCTGTTCAGGAAACACTTTTAGTAGGTGAACGTAGCTTAATACTTACGCTCAGCGCTGCCCGTCGAACGCATTTCAACAATATCACGGTATACCATTTCTTTAAGAAGCATTGCATTTTATTCGTAATTTGGACCGCCCTATACCGAATGCGACGTTTAGACGTCTTTGACACTTTATTTTACACTCAGCTTATATGCTTCAAGCACTTGGAATAACCGCGCAATATCGCTCAATTTGCTTCACGCGTGCAAAATGTGTGTAAAATGTTGTAGCTACAGCATCGTCAACACGCGAAAACTTCTGCAGTCCTGTCTGGAGAAAGGTCGGGACCAAATCATCCGGTGATCAGGGCGGCGGCAAAACTTGGGTGGTGAGTATGGCATGCACGCAGACTACTTTGCTTGGGGAGTGCTGTAACCTCGAAGACACCGATGCAGACCATTCAGCATGTATCGAAAAGGGCAATCCACAAATCAGCTATTATTTACCCTTTTCACTTCCCACCCTGAGTGTGTTCAAAAACAAACATCGACAAACAATGTAATTTCGACTGAATAATGCCTGGTAGAGCGCTCGGGATTGATCTAGGCCTCAGCTTTCGCTCTGGGTCCGTTTGCCGACGCTTCACTTACCAAGAAGCGGCAGGGGGTGTGCCATGCCGGCGGCGGACGACGATCGGGGCCGACAGCAGCCGACTCGCCACCGCCTGGCGCCGCCTGCACATCTACGCTGCGCCGCACGGTCCCGAGCCGCGGGCGGACGGTGACGTCAGTGGCTAAACGCCGGTCATTGGTCCGGACGTTTCGCTGCCTTGGATACGGACAAACGGGGAGCGTGGCAGCCGGACGGGTGGTGCATAAACTTACCTCAACGAATAAGAATCAGGCTTTTGCCCCAGAGAAAAAGGGCCTCTGGCAGCACCTCTCGTACAGAATTTGCGTGCCTCGCCAACAGCGGCGGTGTACGAAATATTGTCGTTTGCCCTAAGCGCGATCATCAAAACGACGCAATTCCTGTAAATGATACACATCACTCCATGATTACACCTAAAGTGCGTAAGTTATCAAGTGCATTTGCGAGGAACAGTATACGTATAATCAATGCAGCACTAATAGCCTTATTTTTCGTAGAATTGCCGGGACAATGGATTGATAGATGCATTGGTATTTCAGCTGCATGCCTTCATCAAACACGACTATCAGTAGTAAATTCAAACTGCCTATCGATCCTACTCGATTTTTCAGGTTTTGTTGAAACAGCGAGACACAGTGTCACACGCCACCAACATTCAAGGGTTTCGACAAGAAGCAATTGCCAACCATCACTACGATACAGTGTACATGCAACTAAAAATTGAAGTACGCGAACGAATACTGGTACATGCAAACAAATTCAAATAGATAGACATCACGGATCACGTGTCATCATACATGCAAGCAATTCAAGTTAACATGCATCACGCGCCAGGCATCACTTATACATGCAAACGATTTCAATCAAACAGGCGTCGCGCACCACGGGTCAGGCATCACTCATGCATGTAAATGATTTAACACGATGATATACACGATTTAAGCTAGCACTCGTCCAACATTAATCACATCCGCATAATCAGCCATGGTGAGCCCTGTACATTAAGGTTTGGTCGCCGACTTCTCTAAGAATGAATTCACATTTTTGCTGTCGGGGTGATCCCGTGTTCTGTACATGACTTCGAGCTCTAAAGAGGGTATATGGTCCGTACTCCCCTGGATTTCAGCCTGAGTGCCCTTGTCAAAAATGGTCGCCAAAATAGGTATTCTCTGCTTTTTTAGCCTCTTGGAGATGTTCATTATATTTAAGGCGCATGGACTCCCCGACGTAGACTATGTCCCGCCATGCTTTTCGCCCAGCTCACACTCAATTTCGTAAACCACATTTTTTTTTGCAAGCAAGCCCGCTCAAACCCAGACTTGCGTGGTGTCCAGACAAAAAGTCGACTCGTAGTTTGCCGAATGGCTTTTTTCGACTGCTATATGCCGACTTCCATATTGGCAGCATGTAAAATATAAACATGCTCAAAATCCAATCGACACAATCTCGAACGGCAAAATGGCGGCACACAGAATAGCGACATGCCGAAATGGCGAAATGCTGGATGGCGAATTCAAAATGGCCACATGCCAAAAAGTCCACATGCCAAAATGCCAAAATGGCGAGCGGCTAAATCGCGAAGTGCAAAATAGCGACATGCATACAGGTCGATGTACCAAATTGGTGAATACTTCAAGGGAGTGGTCCAAATTGATATGGGGCTTTGAACTCAAACAGCCCCCTTTGAAGAGCATTCAGTGCAGTTCACATACCTGCCATTTTTAATACGCGCTCGGGTGGGGTGGGGGTGGGGAGTCAAATTGCCCCCCCCCCAAGGGTTTTCCAGAATGGTTTCCGAACGGCACGGTTGTAGCCGCACAAAACTATGTTTATCTGTAGACAATTGAATAGTGGATCGTTTGACATAAAGCATTTAGATGTACCTTGTAAGGTCGCTGACCTATGGCAGGTCAAAGTCAGGCCATGGTTTAAGCGAAGGCACTTTCTAGGAAACCGTCCAATCTGATACAATAACGGAGTGTTTGACGAAGCCATACATCTCTGAGATGCTGTCTTAGGCACCACAAATATTGAATGAGCAAATTGTGTTGACTTAAGGTCAGGTATGAAGGTCAAACCAAGGTCACAACCAACCTGATTTATTATTCTAGGGCTTGCTGTTGTTGTTGTTGTTTATTGGAGTTTAGGGGCGCGCCGACTGCAGTGATCATTTGGCGCCCATAACGAGTTTTGTTATGAGCCGCATAAATGGTCCCAAAGTTGATGTGTTTGAGAAACAAAAGATCTGTTGAAATTCCAGAAATGGTGAGTTATCTCCTAGCATATCACAGAGGGTAAGGGGCAAGTCATGCTGTCCAAAATAGCGTTGGCGTTCTTCCGCGAGGCGCGGACAAGAAATAAGAATTTGGCGAACGGTAAGGACAGCACCACATCGATGACAGATTAGTTCACGGGCTTCACGAAAAGAGACATTTCTAGAGGTTTTGATCGATATAATCTCTTTTTCTTTCACGTTGGCCGGACATGTACGGTCGTACGTTCTGTGTGGGATTTGGTCCTTGCTGCAGTTCACGCAATGGGGTTCCGCAGAGGTGCAAACTTCGCTCGTGTGCTCGAATGACGCACATTTACCCCACGCCGGACGGTTACGACAGTGGAGCTTGGTATGGCCGAATCGCTGACACTGGCAGCACCGCATGGGGTTAGGCACATACGGTCGAACCTTCACTCGAGCGTATCCAACACGTATCTCCGCAGGCCAATCGGTGGAACTAAACGTCAGAATGAGGTTATTGGTGGGCAGCAGCTCTCCTCCCGTGTAACGAGAACCCTGCGAGCGCTCGTCACACCAAACTCTGAGAGCTCCTCGACTATCTCGTCCTCGGCGACGTCACGAAGATCGAAACGATTGACAACGCCCCTGGATGAATTTTTGGTTTTATGTGGTGTTGCTGATATTGAAACGGTGTTTTCATGCTTGCCAGTCTCATCCCGAACAGTAAACGTAAATTCCTTGGCTGCCATGGCCCTGCTTGCCTCCAGACCACTAGCGAACTCTACTTCTATTTTCCCATCCCGGAGCATGTCACATCTTATAATTTTTCCAAACCTGTCGCAGCCGTTCCGCCTCCGAAACGGTGACAGGGAAGCCAGTTTAATCTCTTCACTACAGAAGATCAGGATCCGTGGACCGGGGGGCGCAGATTCCTCTCTGCACCCTGGGGCTGTCGAGGTCCGTCCCCCTTTCGGAGGACGGGTGTTTTTAAGGTGAGAAGACGCCATAAAGGGTGGTTTTCATTTCGGCACCGGGGCTCCCCATCCACCTCGGAGCCCAACAGGGGGACGGCCCATCACTCCCTCGGGAGGTGGTCACCGCCAGGGATACCCCGGTGCTATACGGTGCGAAGGACGCCTCCCACACGGCCAGGTGTAACTGGGGAGACCCCTCCCCGTCCTGACCGTGATTCAGCGCCGCCGCCCCTTAACCCCTTAAGCCTCTGCGCGCGGCCAGGCGCCCCAAGCGGAAACCCGCAAGAAGCACCCAACCGCAACGCGAGCGACAAGCCGCTAGACCCGTGTGGGGCCCCACGGGCCCCCCACGCCCCCGGATATTCTGGCCAAAGTGGAGTGTTGGGACGCGCCATGACTGACCCGCACGACGCGCCCCTCAGCCACCAGGATCCGATCAACCCGGGGACGTGGGCGAGGGGGCACGGCGACCCCGATAAAACGAAGATGAGGAGCGGTGATAGGGCCGGATGACGGAGAACGGGTGATGGGAAGAGGAGCGGACGGGACAAGGAGCAGGAGGTCACGTACCGGCAGGGTCGCTACGGCCCTGAGAGGAACAGCTTGCACTGTCCACCCGTTACCGGAGCTGGGACCCGAGGGGGCGCTAGTCCTCTACACTGGCCGAAGCCGGTGCCCCTGCGGGGCTAGGGCTTGCTGTATGGGATAGTTTGTGGTGCTCATTTCAAATTCATTGACACCAGGAACCGTCTTATACATCTTCCATTGACTTCTTAGAGGTCAGAAAAGGTTACTGATATGAAATGACCCGGGTCGACATTTTGTTTTAGGAACATAGTGCATAGCGTAATTTTTGTCGCTTATTCAAATGCAACACTCAGAGCAGTCTTGTATGATTCTGGTCAACATGACCTTAAAAAGGTCAAACAAGATCATTGACCTCAAATGGGCCTTTGACCTTTTGCTTAGAAACGGTTGCGTAGCTTCCGGGGGCACTTTGGAGACCAACCTGGAATTTGACCTTGTTTGACCCCATTTGACCTAAAGATCATGACCTAGGAAGGTAAAACTTTGACCTAAATGAGTTCACGTACATTTAAAGACACCCTGTAAATTTGATGTCTCTAGCTTTCTTAGTTCCCGAGATCTCAGGGGGTCCAATTGACCCCCCACCACCCGAACAAAGGGCATCTAGCCGGCCACCCGGGCGCGTGTTAAGACATTGAGTCCACTAGCTTCTGAGCTTCACGTTCGCAGAGATGTGTAGACTATTTCAGGGAGACTATTTCAAGGTCATCCAGGCATCAGAAACGCCATCCAAGTCCTACCATTCCATAAGTCACGCGCCGACAAGATCAAGGAAAGTGTGACTGTCGAGTCGTTGATATCTGGGGTTCATGAGCACGATTTCCAGTCATAGCAGCTGTCAATGAGCCCTCAATCAATGTTGTGCGAGGCACAGTGACGTAGTCAAACAATGGTGCATTGAGAAGCATGTCAACTAGGCGGCCAAATTGTGCTGTCCAGAGCAGTTTTCTCCACTGAAATGGATACCAGTAGGGAACGGACTAAACAGCGGACCAAACCCACTGATAGCCTCATGGTCCGCGCCTATGGCACTGATCGACGCAACACTTTCCCCATTCGATACCGCTTAATCCAGCTTTTCTAGAGCATGGTGACCTTGGATCGGGACAAATGCCAGCATAAATACCAAAACCTGAAAAGTAGTGTTGCAGACAACCCCGCGCTCCGAGTCTACGCGAATGATCACCAAGGAACCTTCACCAATATAAGCGCAATAGCATATATCTTATCCTTTCCAGAACGTGGTGGACTGAAGCTAGGTCACAGGTCACCAAAACAGACAAAACCACCTGACTTAGTTTGCAGAGAACATCTCGCTTCGAGTCTACAGGACCGATCGGCACAAAGCCTTTACTAATCGATATGCCATAGTCCATAACCTATCCGTTCCAGAAATGGTGCCCTTGGGTCTGATGAAAGGTTACCAAAAACGCCCAACACAACCAAAATTGGTTGCTGACAACCGTATGCCCCGAGCCTATGAGACCAATCGGCTTTGGAGAAGAAAATATATCGACTATGAATATGGCACATCGTTTCGTAAAGGTTTCCTGCTGATCGGTCCCATAGGCTCGCAGCGTTTTTCAGGGGTTTTCTGCCAACTAATTCCAGGTGGTTTTGGCCGTTTTTGTGACATTTGACTTAACTCAAGATCACCATTTCCTGAAAAGAATAGATCATCGACAATGGCCCTTCGATTGGTAAAGGTTTGGTGCCATAAGTTCGCGGCGTGGGGTTGTTTGCAAGCTAATTTTGGAGTGTTTTGGACGTTTCTGGCGACCTTTTAACCAACCCCAGGTCACAACGTTCCGGAAGGGATAGGTCATCGGCTATGGCACACCGCTAATGCCGAACGAATATGAAGATGTCGATGGGTCCCATACGCTGGAAGCACGGGGTTATCTGCAAACTAACATGAAGTGGTTTTGGCCGTATTTGGTGGCACATGACCCAACTCCAGGCTACCATATTCTGGAGACGATAGATTATCGACTATGGCACATCGGTCGGTAAAGATTTGGTGCTGATCGGTCCCATAGACTCGGAGCATAGGGCTGTCCGCCAGCTAATTTCAGATAGTCTCGGCCGTTTCTGGCGACCTTTGACCTGACCAAAAGTCACATACCTTTGACCTGACCAGATGTCACCATGTTTTGGGATGGGTAAGATATCTATCATAGCGCATCGATCGGTGAAGGTTTCATGCTGATGATTGCCATAGGCTCGGAGCATGGGGTCGTTTGCATCCAAGTTTGGTGATTTTTGGCGTTTTTAGTGACCTTTGACCTAACACAAGATCACCACGTTTTGTAAAGGATAGTGCATCGCTTGGCAAAGATTGCATACTGATCGGTCCCATAGGCGCGGAACATGGGGTTGTCTGCAAACCCATTTTACGGTTTTTGGTGTTTTTGGTGACCGTTGACCTGACCCAAGGTCGTCATGTTTGGAGAAGCATAGGTTATCGACCAAGCGGCATCAAATGGCGAAGGTTTCATGTCGATCGGTGGCATAGGCTCGGAGAATGGGGCCTTTCAACAGGTTTTGTCGGCCAATATTGTCTCCCTCCGTACCAATAATTAAAAGGAAGTTTATTTCAGCGCATCTGATGCTTGCTTAGATATCTTCGAATGCGGAACATTCTCTTTAAATGTGGTTAAGCTGCTCAAGAGTCAGGTCTGACAAAGACACGCTAATAAGTGTCACACCACGCCGATACCCACCACGCCACGCCGCGCCACGCCATGACCTGCCACGCTACGCCACGCCACGGCAATACCCGCCCCGCCACGCCACGCCCCGCCACGCTACGCCACGCCACGCCACGCCACGCCACGCTACGCCATGGCACGCCACGCCACGCCACGCCACGCCACGCTATGCAACACCACGCCACGCTACTAGGGCCCCCTCCGCCCGCCCCCAACCCACCCGCCGTATTACATCACGCCCCGCCCCGCCACGTTACGCCACGATACGCCCATGCAGCCAGCCAACATTTTGACTCGTCTACATTTTTCATGCCACCGTTCACCGGCGCCACATTCAAATATGTTCTGGTTGTATTTCTCCGCTTTTCGGTTCGCCAGCAACGCATATCGATGCTTTGCTGGGTCGCAATTTTGCAGTTCGCCTTTTAGCCGTTCACCAAATGGGCATGTCAGCTTTTTACATGCCACCATTCTGCAATCGCCATTCGGCAGTCGACAAAAAGGAATTTGCAAAGTGGGATTTTCGACTTTTGTTCTAGAATTCATTTGCATAAATAACGCCTGTTACTCTCGAGCACTAGGGCTTCGAGATAGAAGATTTCACCAGAGACTTTTATAGCTTATTTTCGTTATTCCGAGCTATGCGTACGCGAAATTTTGATTTTCGAACGATATGCTTGATCTTCCAAAGGAGGTGCTCATCCATGTCAGCCTCGGTGACAACGAATTTGTAGCGTCAATGAGCGCTTTTGCGTCGATCCGAATGGACATTCCTAACGGCTAGAGCTAAGGTCAAGCTGCGTCAGTGATCTATGATGATCACAACAGGCCATTGGAAGGTCATGGAGTGACATCGCAGGGTGGACACACCATGGAAGCTACTGGAAAACCACGTTACAATGTATTGCCGGAATACATCAGTTTCATTCATCTGTTGGCCAGACAAGTGCATCAGGTCACTAACCTGACATGATTCGGGCAAATAAAGTTTCAGAAGCATGTGTAGCATTAATTGTAGCATAGCAAAGCAATATTCAAATGTGTTCGAATTTTTCAATCGAAATTGAGATTTGCCTTAATGTGAGAGTGTCTTACCTTTGGGGCTTACTTCAAAAACATACTCTAGTGAAACCTCAGGACTAGCTACGTTTAATAATAGCGCTGGGTAGTACCACTGCAGCACCATAAAGACATCATAGGGATATTGATTTTAGTAATTTTCGTCTCTAATTTGCACTATCAGCACTTTGTAACAGCATTGTGCTTCTTTCCTGCAGCCCAGACCACGTTGTCGTTATGGCAAACTCCGCCAGCGCCCCCTGTGGTGCGAATAAAAAACGTTCGTGATTGGTCCGGCGGGCAGGGACTTGTTACCGAGAAGTTGGTTGGTTGAAGTTTGAACCAATGCGTGACATGGATTACGTGGCAATCCCATTCCAAAAGTCAAAAGAAGCCTCGGTGTTTCAAGCTTTTGTAGCATTTAGTGCTGAAATATTTTGACACATTAGTGTTTTGCAAACAAGTTACAGAACGCACACTCTGGAAAAAGCAGGGCAAATCAGGTGTATGGCTTTCATAGTGGTGAACATGGAGTCAAACGTGATTTCTCGCCTACGGTTGGCTACTCCAAATAGAAATTCTGATCTATTCGGAAGGATTTGGAGAAAGCTATATTTTATCAAATTTTGCGCGTCTCGTGCAACAATAAGTAAAAAGTGCAACAAGGTGGAATACCCCCCTTACGCTCCTACCAATGGTACATTTCTTACTCGGTCAAAAGTTAGAGGTAGGTATTTGCGCCCATTTGGTTAGGTTTTGAAGTTTGGAGTTTTGGTGAGACATGCACCAAGTCATAAGTTACTCCAGATTATACGCACACAAGAATCATGCGGTGAAGTACCTACCTGTGGCATAGTACATACCTGCCTAAAGATAAGTTACGCATGGAGCTGCATCATTTCCGATAAATACTAGGTCATATATATATATATATATATATATATATATATATATATATATATATATATATATATATATATTGACATGACTTTCTGAATGCATTCAGCATCATCCATAAGATTTCTTGGCCGGCACGACCTTTGCCTTACGGGAGAGATGTCTGACGGGAGCCGGGTATTCGACGTGCTGGCCGCCAGGGATGCATGTTGGTCATGGGGGAACTAACTCTATCTGTAGGCCAGTTTTTCGTGCAGCGTTATGGAGTGAGTCGCAGGAAATCGGTCGGTGATCGTTGCTCCGTCCCCTCCCCTCTTCCTCTTCACGTGTGTCTGCGTGCTGGGAGGAATGGGCGTCGAATTTTATTGTTTATTGGTGGGTCACTGCCCCTTTCCTAATGCTCAATTTCCCCTCCCCAAACGGCAAGTTTGCCCCCTTCCCAAGTGGTGAGTTGACTACCTCCTACCTTTTGGAGCCAAATATATACAATGCACAGACTTGGCGCCAGAATGGTGGTATCAAGTAGCCAGGTATGTACAATGTACATTGTATATGCAGAGCGTTAATTAACCCTCGCGCCCCTAGTAGAAAAAAATCTATAGGGTCCTTATATTGCTCTGAGTTTAAGCAGCTAATTCGAGAGTACAGTTTATGCTAAGCGTTTGTAATGAAATGATATGTTAAAAGTGCCGCACTAAGGACTTCGTCCAGGCGGTGCCAAGAGTAAGCCGCACCTAGGGACACGGGTTCGACCTCATACTTGGGTTGAAGGGGGGGGGGGGAGGAATGAAAAATGACCTGACAGTCCTCTTTGCCATTTGTTCCCATCGAGTTTCGGCCACTTCATTTTCAAATTTGGTGCCGCAACGTACCTCGATGCTCATTCCGAACAGGGATAAATTGCGACTCAAGCGACACAAATCCACCCTGCCGGGGTTGGATGAATCGAAATACAGGAGCTCCTAACCAACTCAAGCAACGTGGCGGATGTAGTGTTTCAAGACTGTAAACTATAAATATTCCATTTTAGTGGGGTCCAGAGGGCTACTTGTAGAGGTTTGTAGCTGTTAATACAGTGACAATGGCAACGTGCGACTGACTGCCGCAAAATACGTAATACCTGCCGCATTCTGTCCCGCTTGGGCAGGATAATTAAAACAGGGAGTGACATTGATGATGCAGGAATTTCGTTCTCTCAAAGATAAAAGGTGTTTGTGGTTTCCTGGCAATTCAAAAGCAGATTCCTGTCATTTCTTGGGGTGCTCCCACGCGACCCAGATGGTTGAATATCAGTGCAGTGAATGAGACATTTGGCAGTAGAACAGGAGAAAGGGGGTAGCGTCACTGGCTGAGAGTCATGACAAATATCGCGCTGTGGAGCGTCGTGGCGCATGTTTGTGGATATCTTGGGAATCATTGTTATTAGGGCTAGCCTGGGAAAACCGCAGAGAGGGCCAGATGTGAGGGTGATTATAAGCAATGTGGAAGGCTGTTCGCTGCGCGCAATGATAAGTCTACGTTCTTTATTCCTGCTGTAACCATTTCAATCGGCCAGTCATGTCGGAGGGTGTCCGGGAGTGGCACGAATTTGCCTTGACTCACGTGGAGTATCCAGTTGGTAAGTGGGAAGAGCAGTTAGGTCTCTGAAATGGGATTAGCTGTAGCCGCCGTCTTGTTGTGCATTCTGAATCTCTGTCCCACATGTAATTACGTGGAGAAGTTGGATGTAATTTTATTTCAGCTAGCAGTTTCCGCAACTGTTCATGAGTTATGCATCAGTGAATATATGTCAGGTCACTGAAGGAACTGGCCCATCTGATTTGTGATGGTTATTTTAGCCCCTGTGGTCTGTGCTAGAATCCATCAAAAAATCCATCTTATTGTAAGTAGATTATGTGATATTATTAGTTTGTGAGTATAATGCCAATGGTTGAAATACTGATGTTTCTAACAAGATAATGTCAAGAAAAACTATGAACCTTTTCCAACAGAAGTAGTAAAAATTGGACCAAAAAATACCTGGCCTGAACATTGAATTTGACTTATAATGAAGAGGTTCAATCAACCAATGTCATGCAGATAGTATCATGAACAGGGGATGAATTTTTACAGACTGGGCTGGGATTGTGACCACTGTAACGAGTGTGGGGCGGTGGGGGAGGTTAACAAACATCCTTCCCCCTAACAAAAAAGTTATGTTTTTTGCCCCTTATGGCTTTACCTTGTACAGTATACTTTTTATGCTTTGTTAATCCAGATAAAATCTGAATATTCAGCTGTAGTGAACCTACCTCTTGGATTCCAGGTTGAACCCTCTAATCCTGATTTGTGCCTTCCAGTCTCAGGACAAGGGCTACACCCATGTCCTTGGTTCAGTTGTTCAGAGTGCATGCCCCTCAATATGCACATAGAAAGATGAGGCTCCAAGTGCTGCAACCACATGGTATGTGCTGCTGATGGTGGTGGTGCAGCTGTTAAGTGGTGAGATGAAGTAAGGGAGCAGGGTCACCCATGTAGACCAATTGCAGCATGCCAAAGTTTTGCCAGATCAGATGGTAGAGAAAGACTTCATAGTTCATACAAGAGCACTGATTTGCCTAAGCTCTGATCCCAGAATTCCATTTATCAAAAAGGCTTAGATTAAATCCAAAAAGTAGGATATCAATCTTTTTTATTGTGAGGCATGCTAAAGGCAAGATCTAAGGGGACTAGCTTCTATTTGGATAACTAGTCCTCTTTACTCATGTATGAGGTTTTTGAAGGTATGGGCTTTATCAGGTCAAATATATGAGTGGTGGCCCTTAAATGTCATGCTGAAAAGTAATGATTCAGGCATGTATGGTGTCAGCTTGATAATTGTATCACTGCTTGGGTTGATAGACCCAGTATAGGAAGGGGATGAATAGGCATATATTTGTTTATGAGCAAAGCAAAATATGACAGAAAATGCATGACATTTGCATGCTGTAATATCACTATAAGCAAAATATTTCCCTCTTTGCACCCAACAACTGATTGACTATGCATTTTTGTGGCACCCCAAATTTGATGCAATGACAATGTCAACATGCTCTGAACATGTCCTGAACTTTTGCAAATCTATATGGCTCAGTTGGCTAGAGCACTTGCCTTCTGCTTTACTCACCCATGACCAGGTGGGTTTTAGCTGCTTTAGGTGCTCACCATTCACTCCTGACTGGATGTCCTGTGTCCTGTGGTATCAGACACACTAAAAGTAAGATAACTTCAAATGGCTGCACTGTCCATATAGAGCATGGCAGAATGTTTCGGGTTTGGCCCCAAAACCCTGCTGTTGACTCAAAACTATAAGATTGAATGGTGAAATCACAGCTCATGCAATAAACACCATGTACTGAACATTGCATGGTGCAAGAGCTGATCTCTGCAATTCATGCAATCAAAGAGTTCAAAGTAAACAGGGACTGTAAGCTTCAAGCAGCACTATTGTGTAAATAATTCCATTCATGGCAGTAAAATACCTTAAATGCATCAGGCAAAACTGTCACATTGTCATGGATCATGCAGACAAAACTTTACCTGATGTCTTCCTTCATGAGACTGGCAGAGGCAAAACTTCTGCACAGAAAACCTTTTACAATTGTAGTCAAAACCACTACATAAGAAAACTTCATCAGACAAAGATTCCATGCAAGATAAGTTATGCATGACATCTTTTGGCCGTTTGCCCACGTGACGTTTTTTGGCCCCTCTCCCTTCTGGTTACATACTGTGTGTGCGGGGTGGAAATATCTCCCTCTCTGATCATGCTCTATTTAGCATATGGTCACGAAAAGGCGGCGTCCGTTTGGTCCCCAATTGAGTAAGAGATGCAAAGGAAATGACTGGTGTAATGCTTGCCGCAAGAGAAATCCAACAATATCTGGCCATAAGGTCCTAACAAATTCTTTCGACTATATCGGCGTGATTTCTAGCCTCACTTGAGGATAACATTACACTGTTCAAAAATGTGATAGCCTTTGTTGGGCCTTAGTTGTGTTCCATCAGAGCTCGCCTTACTCCTTGTGTTAAACCTAATTAATGTTTGTGTTTGGGCAAAACTTGTGCACGACGTTACCTTTATTGACACCCTTTTTCCGGACTCTAAAAAAGAAGGCTAAAACTCCTGAGTGGTGGATCTTCCACAGGTAAAGCTTTTACATGTCATTACTCCTACAGAACAGGACCGTTACTGTCGAAACTGATACATCCCATTTCTTCTGTGGACCAGACTGCTGTGTGGCTAAACTCCTACAGACAAAACTCCCCCATGCCACAATATGAAGTGACAAAGCATCTATGCAATACAACTCTGACCTGAGAACTGTAAAGGATGGTGCTTTTGTATGACATATGTTCATGACCAAAAATTACATGTCACAAAAACGTGTGCATGAAAACTTCACGGCTGCTCGTGACTGTTAACAGGGCTGGAGATTTCCCCTTGGATGGTAGTGGGAATGAGAGGGGTTCAGAATATATAGTGTATGCCACTTAATGTTAAAATTGGCTAATCATGGAGGGTCTGGACTCTGGACCTTCCCACCGCCACGGTACCCGCAGCCATAACTTTGACAAGCGAGATCTCCGTTTTGCGCATAGCAGTGATGTGTTGCAGTTATTTCGAATACAAGTTTCATTGGTGCACATGTCATGCAGGAGTTTTGTGTTTCGAAATAATATGCGTGGAATTTTGTCCACGGCGGTTCTGTCATGGACTGATGTCTCACAAAATATAATGGCATGAACTTTCTGTCCCTTGTAAGTGTTGACCACACGTGTTCTGTTCATAGAAACATGTCTTTGAAGTTTTAGTCTGGGTCTTTTAACCCGCGCTCGGGTGGGGAGGGGCGTCAAATTGACCCCCTCCCGAAGGTTTTTCTAGAATGGTTTCCAAACGGCGCGGCGTAGCCGCGCCAAATTTTGCAAAGCTGTAGACGGTTGAATAGCGGATCATTTGGCATAAAAATTTAGATCTACCTTGTAGGGTCGCTGGCCTATAGCAGGCCAAAGTCAGACCATGATTTCAGTGAAGGCAAGTTCAAGGGAATCGTTCAATCGGATCGAACAACGGAGTGTTGAACGAAGCCATGCATCTTTGAGATGCTCTCTTAGGAACACAACAGTTGAATGAGAAAATTGCATTGACCTTAGGTCAGGTATGAAGGTCACACCAAGGTCAAAACCAACCTGTTTTGTTACTCTAGGGCTTGCTGTATGGGATAGTTTCTAGTGTTCATTTCGAGTTTGTTGATAGCAGGAACTGCATTATGCATCTTCCATGGAATTCTTGGAGGTCAGAATAGATCATTGACCTAAAATGACCCAGGTCTGTATTTTGTTTTAGGAACATACTGCCTAGTGTAGTCTTTGTCGTTTAGTCAAATGGAAAACTCAAAGCAATCTTGTATGATTTTGCTCGTCTTGACCTTCAGAAGGTTAAAAAAGGTCACTGACCTTGAATGAGAATGTGACCTTTTGCTTAGAAGCGGTTATCTAGGTTCTGTGGTCACTTCGGAGACCGACCTGGAACATGACCTTGTTTGATCTTTTTTGACCCGAAGGCCATGACCTAGGAGCCTGAAATTTCAACCTGAGTGAGTTCAGGTACAGGTCAACACGTTCTGTAAATTTGGTGTCTCTAGCTTTCTTAGTTCCCGAGATCTCAGGGAGTCAAATTGACTCCCGCCCCACCCGAGCGAAGGATATCTAGGCGGCCACCCGGACGCGTGTTAATCGGATAAATTTATAAAGTCAGGTTGCGTGCTAAGCGCGCTTGTTGGATGAGCCCTGGCCCTACCGTCAGGTCGTGAAATCTCGCGTTAACGGCAAAATTTGTCGCCAAATGGTTAACGTCCGTGATATTCGGCATTGCCCGTCGTCACCTGGGTTTGGCGCGGCGGCGGCCGCCGCCGCCGGCCGTTCGTCCCGTAAGCTCAGTTGACCTTTAGCGTCACCTGACCTTTAGCGTGGCCGCCAGTCGAATCAGAGGGCAAGCGCTCCATTTAACCGAGCTCCGGGCGGGCGGCCCGTGTCAGCCACCGCGCTTAAGGTCAGGTGACTTGACTTGGTGTCGCATCCTGAGACGTGGCGATGCATTTGTTTATCATCACGTCAACACGTTACTATTGGTTTATCACGCATTTATGATTGCGGTGTGTGATCGGTTTGTTCGTATGCCTTCACGTGAGTGTGATGGGAATGCTTAATCTTGTTTCAGGTGACAATGTTGGCAAAGTCCTGTGCCTCTTCAGCCTGCTACCACAGGCACTCATTGTCAGCTTCGTGACCCTTGTCATGTTCAAGAGGGACCTGCACACAGTGAGTCGTGTAGGCCTGGTCCAAGGCTGACAGTATTAACGAGCCATCCCTGTTGTGTGTTGATTCGAGACGGTAGATGCAGGTGTTTGTAATCTTCAACGCAGCCTGGCTGTGTCTTTAGCCCATATGTCGGTGCAGCCCAGATTGTGTTGCGGTTGTCAGATCTGGCGGCAGAACTTGACAAGTGGGACTTACTTTGGGGTCCCAAGAGTACACTGGCAATGGTGATATAGGATTACTCTATACAATTTCTTACATCAGTAATCATGCTTATGTCTGGATTCCACGTGTACATTGTTTTGACGTGAATCTGCGCTGAGACTTGAGTGCTTGGGATCGATTTTTTGATATTGTATTGCGAATCGGGTCAAAGTTGTGTCAGCGAAGTCCTCGGCGAATTGGCCCAAAAATAAATGTAAGCGACAGGGTGCATCCATAGTCTGTTTGATTGTACACGAAGTATAGCACATTGGTTTATAACTAAATTGCTGTCAGAATAACTGTCCTAGTAATGCCTCACTGAGAGCCATGCAACAGGTTATGTCTTGAACTGATGTTTTTTGCTGTCGACATTATTGCATTTTTGTCCGGAACTTAAGCTTTTTCCTCTTGAGTCGGGATCGGGAATTGTAGTCGACCTCGAGTCGCGCTGAGTTACTCAGTCTGGGAAAGGAATTAACGCCATGTGTTTTGAGCTGCAATCGGAATCGATTGAGATGTATTTATGCATATGAACAATGAATCGGCTCCCCCCGGTTTATGGCAGGTTGGCTCTTAGTATCATGTAGTGTCAATAACGGCAATAAGCCAGGTGGCTCAGCCATTCCTAAGTCACGTAAACTCGTCATATCTCATCTTGTCGCATCTCCAGATACAACCTGGAGCTACATTGTTCTGTTGTAAATCCCCATAACGTGTGTGTCGTTTTTTGCTGGCAGATATTCTTCTTCATAGGTGTGTGTGCGTGCGAGGTGCTGAACATCATTCTGAAGCACACCCTTCAGCAAGCGCGGCCGTCGCTGAAGAGAACAAACTACAGCCTGTACGGCATGCCGTCCTCCCACTCCCAGCTCTCGTGGTTCATCGCCGGATACCTGACTCTGTTCCTGCTCATCCGGTGAGCCGACGTCGTTTCCACGGAGAGGGGGGGGGGGAGGGGGGAGGTTCGCCCCGTCACCGACTGCCGATGCCCTTTTGATCTGGGAGAGGGGGGGGGGGGGGCGTAGACTGCACGGGTCATATCGCGCGCCTGCCCGCACCAGGGCCGGGTAAAGAGGCCTAGTTTGAAGCGATTTGGGCGTATGCACGTGCGTGCTCGGATCAGTGATAGAATGCAGGGTCCCTGAAACGACGCGGAAACCTGACCGGCTGGTATGTGCTACAACAAATTTATTTCCTTGAGAAATACGCATATTGGCCACTACATTGCAGATCGGTGCAAAAGGGGACTTGCTTTGCAATAGGCGCCTCTGTGTGTGTGTGCAATTAAAGCATGCCAGGCGTGCTTGATAGTCACTTCCACCCATATTGAGCGGGAGTGGCCACCGCATATATTCGTCACAATTGGTTTGTATTCCTGTGGTTTGTTTGGCCGTAAGCGACTATGCGAATAGACAGTCACTCCTGGTGGGCGCCAGATAGTCGGCGGCGGTTACTTTTACATACCATTAAAAAGGCTGAAGGAAGCAGATGATGGATTTATGATTGGACACGAAGCCGTAGTAACTGTACACTATAGTGGCCTTTATCATCAAGCTTGATTTGGGTTTGATTAGTTGCACCCATAAATATCATGTGCATTTGTTTGTTTTACCTAGCGACACGTCAAAGGGCTGCTAAGTGAGCACTGCAGTGGACATACCGAGAAAGCCCTATGAAGAACGAAACCGGAGTTGATCGTTGTTCGCGTCGTGCAAACGACTCTTCTGCCTCATGTTTTTGTTTTACGTTCATGGTAGACTGCTCCCAGTGTCACCTTTTTACACAACCACCTAGTGTTAAGAAAACCGCTGATGTTCTTGTACTGTGTGTATAACCTCTCCCATTCTGTCGTGCTCTATTTCGTTCCGAAGAGTTGGTGATTTCACACGTTTTAGACCCAAAATGCTTGTGAGTAGGTGTTGCTTGTCGTCGGTCGATTTGCAATCATCAAAATGGCACCCCATCCCCAGAACGGTATGACACTTGCACAAATGATAAATGACAGCTGCGAAGAATGCATTTTCTGACCCCGAGGTCTTGCTATTGCATTGTCGTAAACATTTGTTCATGCCGTCCGATTGGTGGGAAATGTTGCTTTGAAGTTCTACTGGAAAGCTTATCAGGCCGGATGGCACGGCATAGGTTATAAGGTACGCTGACGCATCATACTTCTGACCACGAGGTGGGGAACCACGAGGAGGTGGGCCAGACCGGCACGCGTTTATGTTGACGCGTGATATTGTTGTCGCTCCGGCCAACAATCGTGATATACAAAATTGTGTAAATGGTGCCAGCGGTTGGGCTTGGGGAACGCTTTGGTGTCGTTAGCAAACCTCGGTAAAATGGTGTGCGCGTTCAACACGTGCGTAACCCGTGTGCGTTCCATAGAGAGGCAGTTTTTAAATATTCGATGCTGGGATAGTGACCTCGGGTGATGCGGTCTGATTCATGCGCACAGTGACGTCATAGAAAGTCACGGCAGGGGACCGAGCCGAAGGACGCTTGGCCATCCGACTGGCGATACATTTCTGGTCATTGGCGTTAGTCCAGTTAAGCTATGTTATGCCGACAGTACTCAGGCGCACAGTGACGTCATAGAAAGTCACGGCAGGGGACCGAGCCGAAGGACGCTTGGCCATCCGACTGGCGGTACATTTCTGGTCATTGACGTTAGTCCAGTTAAGCTATGTTATGCCGACAGTACTCAGGCGCACAGTGACGTCATAGAAAGTCACGGCAGGGGACCGAGCCGAAGGACGCTTGGCCATCCGACTGGCGGTACATTTCTGGTCATTGACGTTAGTCCAGTTAAGCTATGTTATGCCGACAGCACTCAGGCGCGAAGTGCGCAGATGGATTGCATATAGCAGAGGACGGAAAAGAATAGACATGAACGCAGATAGAGGGCTCGGATGTCGCCACCCAGGGTAAAGAAGAATGCATTTTTGCAAAAGTGGTCTGCGCGGCAATCATTGGTTCGACGCTGGAGCAGCCTGGGTTGTGTCTACCAATCAAATGAGCTCCTCGGGTACGGCGGTACGCCCGAGCCACCTGCCTTCTGGGAACGGTTCTGTTATATCAGATGCAAACTTAGCGCCAAGCGGTCCATGCGCCTGCCTTCTGCACGACTTACCGCGGTGTTTCAGAAAACTCCCGTGCCGACTGCAGTGGTGCCGGCCTTAGCCGTGTGTGCGGGCCAGTACGCTGATGGTATCTGTCACTTACTGCTCTGTTACTATCAAGTGACTTGGCACTCACGGCGAGTCGTGTGGTGAACGCGTGACGTTTAGCTATTGCGGCTGCTGATGAGGTCCTTCCATGGATTTTTCAGGCTTCATCACGTTCAAACATCGTCACTACTGATGAACATGTGGAAGCATATGGCAGCCGTGTTGTGCTGCGTTTGCGCTGCATTAGTATCGTTCAGCAGGTGAGTGTGTATTCACAAAATTGACGTGTACACCGCTGCGGTCGTAGTGATGCTTCTGCGGCGATCAACGCACACTTACGGTAAGTGTGCGTTGATAATGAGTCACAAATAATGAGTCAGTCACTTGTGCAAGAGGCCTAGGCTAGGGCTTGGCCTGGGCCTCTCGCATTTAAAAAGAAAATTCAACGGAGCAGCGTGTGGTGTTACGTTGCGATCCATGGATGTTATCAATGCCATTCCTTTCTTGTCAGTATCGACTCAACCGAGGCCCAGTGGTGAAGTGTTTAATTTGAGCGCCTTGAAACTCAGAGGTGCGGGTTTGACACCCCGCGGTGTCCGGCCCTGCCAGAGTGACAGGTAGCCATTGCCATATAGCCTCAGCTGCTGAGGGCGTCATAAAGGCCCAGTGGCGACGAATATGAATTCAAGCCTCACCTCAGTGTCTACATTTAAGTTTAAGTTGTTCTGTTACCAGCGCTAGATTCTTTCTACCAGCACTGATCCGCCCTTATAGAATACGTTCAGTTGATGGTCGTGTATGTCTGACCTGCCTGGCAGACTCGGTACACTCTCTCTACACTCTACTCAATATGCTGTACCGCAGTGTGGGTGTGGGTGTGGGTCTGGGTGTGGGTGTGGGTGTGGGGTGTGGGTGCGTGCGTGCGTGCGCGCGTGCGTGCGTGCGTGCGTGCGTGTGTGCGTGCGTGTGCGGGCGTGCGGGTGTGTGTGTGTGGAGCTCTGCTCCTGGTGACGCCGTCAGTTGTACTCTTTTGTGTGTAGCAAGGTGTACTTGCCGCACCACTCCCGGCGACAGGTGGTAGAATGCCGTTGTCAATTGTACACCTCTGTGTGCGACGTGGTGTAATTGGCTTACCACTCCCGGTGACAGGTGGTAGGAGGCTGCCATCAATTGTACTTCTCCGTGTGCGACAGGGTGTACCTGGAGTACCATTCCTGGTGGCAGGTGGTCTGCGGAGCAGGCGTTGGCGTCGCCTTTGGTGTGCTCTGGTTCGTCTTCGTGCACTGGGTGTGCACACCGTTCTTCCCTCAAATAGTGCAATGGTGAGTGGGATGATAACTCTGTCATCGGTCAAGCACGTGTTGAAGGCCAGTGCTAACGAGCCAACCCTAACTTATCTTGAAGAGATGGTGCGCGGAGTGGAACGTTTTGTAAAGACCAGGGGCAAAACCTGTCTTACGTACAACGTCCGACGGTATGGTGAGCAGGTTGCATGACGTAACAGACTCGGCGCGATGTGTGGGGTAGGCGAGCGGCGGGCGAGGCCTGCAGCGCGTGCCTGGCTGATGCCGTCCCGCGGTCCGGCAGGCGGATCTGTGAGCTGCTGTTGATCTGCGATACCTCGCTCATCCCGTGCATCATGTGGTTCGAGTACGCCAACATCCGACAGGAGGCGCGCGCGCGCCAGCGCCGCCTGCACTTGTCCGCCAAGAGCCAATGACGTCCAACCGGCGGCGCCAAGAAGCGACCGCCATGACCCCCCTCCCCCCCCTTTCCCCTGGCGCGCTCCTTCCCCGTTCCCCCGGGCTCGACACCGAGCCCCGGAACCTGACGGAGCCGGGCCGGGCCGGACCTGATCTGGTCCGTCCGTGCCCGCCTTGGCGCGACCCCGCCTCTCACCGCCGGTCAGGGGCGAGGCCGGGTGACACTTCAGGTCAGCAGGCCTGCCGGGTGGACGGCGGGTTTAGTGTCGGAGCATCTGCGATGGTAGTGGCGGCGATGCCGGGCCGAAGACGGCGAGAGGCCGGCACCAGGCGGGAATACTCTTGTTAGTCAGCTGACGCCGCCGGGCCGGCCGATGCGCGCTAGGTGGGCCCTTACACTTGGATACGTTACCCCCGTTGTGTCTTCGCCCTATTGATGCCCCTCCCCATTCCCACGTTTTTGACCGGCGGCCATCCACCCCTAATAAGCTCTCTATGCACTTGTATCGGAATATGTGGGTGTGCGTCCGGGTGTTTGTTTCCATGGGTACTCGCGTGGCCCACGGGTCTGCGCAGGCCGCTGGACCGTGCTGGACGGTGGGCGTGCTGTCACGGGTATTTCTATTTCGCCTCCGATGGGCGCCCAGCCTGAGACGCTGGCTGCAGGACGTGGTTGGGGCACGCGGGGCTGGCCCGCTGGCCCGGTCTTCCTGACGCAGGGACTCGTGTCCCGCCCAACTGTTGTGGCGGTTGCCATGGAAACGTGTTTACGCTATTCTGGTGGCCTGCCTCGTCAATAATTGTGTGATAGGTGTTTCTTCCTGATGGTAACAAGCGCACATTATTACGGTAATAAAGTGGGTTTTCACTGCTCATTGTTTATGCCTATAACAGTTCTGCTGGACCGATGCCCTGGTACATGAAGTGCATCGATAATCACTTTTCCTGAGTTACTTGTCGCAAGTAACTCGTAACGCACGTGCTCCATTATACAGGAGCCCCGCAAAGCAAAAGGATCTTCGCGTAGTGAAAAGATATGGATCATCCGAACTGTGGTGTTTTACATTCGAGTGTCTGGCTAAAAGGCAGTGAGTTGGCGTTTATCGAGCGGCGCAGCCTGGCGGTGTGCACCATTGCTCGCTCTCCACGTCTTCAACGCTTGGCCACATTCCGCCAGCTGTCAACGCATTCAGTCTCGCAGACACTTGTGCTCCTGAATCGCCAGCCCTGCACGTCCGGTTGGCACTGGTGTGCTGCGATACGTCAGAGGACTAAAGAGAAGCAACGCGAAGATCCACCAAAAACCGCCGAACCGCTACGCACGCCTAGCAGTCAAGCGCGGATATCACAGTTGCACCAAGTGCAAATGTGAGCTGCATGTCTTTTACAGAACGGCCGCACGCCATCATGTGAACTAACGCCCATACGCCTAGGAAAGCAACATGAACAAACTCAATGCGCCGCTGGTGCTGTGGTCTGCGGTTGGCCTTTACATTGTGCTAACACGGACACAAACACATGGGAACCGAAGCAGAATTCTGCTGCTGGTCAGTCCTTTGCCGTTACGGGCGCGTTGCGCGGCATGCGCAGCATGGTGGGCGCAAAATGACCACAGAAGTCGGCGCGCCCTAAAACTCCAAATCAACAACAGCAGCATGGATTGGGACGCCATTGAACACGTCCTCTGAAGATAAACCCTGGCTTGCGGGATCGTTGGATTGCTGTTCACCGTAACATTTTGAACTGGACACATCCCAAGAATGCAGCTTGATTCAACAAAAATATACCCGTCTAGTAGAAGTCCAGTTGTATATTTACACTGACGGGTCGCTCTGTGGTGGTCATATCTTTTAACTGTGCGAAGTTATGCGCCCGAAGACTAATATGACCTGCCGTGCTGTGGTTGCATGCTTTATAAAGCTGAGAATCCTGAACCTTTCACCTCGAAGCTCGGTGCTCAAAAAGCTTAGAGTCGTCATAAGCGTATTGTCGCTAGTGTTTGCCACGTGTTTCACGTCAGCGACACGACAGAAGCTGCTGCTGGTTTCGTGCTGTGCTGGTATGCTGGTCTGCCGGCGTGGGCGCCATTGCCGCCTTTGATCTCCTGGCTTTCACGCGATGAGCGTGCATCTTAAGGGCATCGGCCGCATTCCAGTCATTACGCTAATTGGAAAATTGTGGGATGGGTTGGTTTAGTCGAGCACCACATGTATTGAACCACATCGTCACGACGAACGCGCAGCCGTAAATCGGTGACACTGCTCACGCTTGCCTCCATGCCGTTGCGACAAGTGCTTCTGACTAATTGCATGATATAATTATTACACGTTATCCCGATGGATTTCACACAGTAACAAGGAACATACAGTCTCGCAGCGAGGCGACTTCAAGGACTAAGCGCACTAACATTGGTCCCTTTCTCCCGCACAACATTAGCATGCCCTGTGCCCGACTCGGAGTACACAAGCTTCCGCAACGTCACCATCGGCGTACTCATTCCGTTCATTACACGAACGCAGGAACGACCTGCCTCTGAAAACCCTTCAGTGAACAACAACAAAACAAAAGCAGGACAGGGACAAACTGACGCCGATGACTTTCCACTGAACTAGAAAGCATTTGTGTGCGTTTCTGGCATATCTTATCATTATGAACACATGGGCACATTATTGGTTACAGTGTGCAAGAATGCCAAAGTACAAAGAGTCCAATGTGCGAGACCAAAAACGTCCTGATCCAGGTTGATGACTCATTACCTCTTCACATGCGCTCTTCCTTTCGTAGGACTACTAGGAGCACGTCTATGAATGGAACGGACCAAACACCTTCAGGCGCCAGACGCATCACTGGAGAGCCACGTAACCAGCCGAGCTCACGAGCCACAGCTGCAGACCCACAGTCCGCTGCTATTCCAGTGCATGAAACGTCATTGCAGACCAAAGTTCCGTCTACAGACATGCAGCAAATCGCAAACGCTTAACTGCAACGACATTTGCGCCGAGAGAGACTTCGGAATGTGCGGAGCTATTGGAAAATGAGCAATGCTGAGTACAAGGCTCGCGACCGAAGTTGCACCACTTCCTTCCGCTGCCACTGAATGTTTCAAGTTCGACGAACAAAAGTTCTGGTCAGTTGATAACACAACACGAACGACGCCATGCAGCACGTGGGCTCATCACATTCAGCAACAATACAACAGACGTTGCCAGCCGTCAATAGGTCTGCATAAAACAACACCACATTAAACACTATAAAGGCCCGGCTCCCACTAAATGGCTTGCACCCAAACAACATCATCACAAGTCAACACGACAGCTAAACGAATCTAGTGCTTACGCCTGCACGACGAAGCATGGATGGTCCCTGGTGTGGGGTTCACCATTTGGTGATTGTTCCCTGGTTCAGGTTCACCGTTCGGTGATTGGTCCCTGCTTTACAGCTCACCGTTTGTGATTGTTCCCTGGGTTGGATTCACCGTTTGGTGATTGGTCCCTCCTTTGGGGTTCACCGTTTAGTGATGGGTCCCTGACTTGCAGCTCACCGTTTGGTGATTGGTCCCTGCTTTGGGGTTCACCGTTTGGTGATTGGTCCCTGGTTTGGGTTCACCGTTTGGTGATTGGTCCTTGCGTTAGGTTCACCGTTTGGTGATGGGTCCCTGACTTGGGACTCACAGTGTTGTGATTGGTGCCTGGTTCTGGGTTCACCGTGTTGTGATTGGCCCCTGGATTATATTCACAGTGGGTTGCCTGGCCTCTGTCTTATGTTCACCATGCGGTAATTGTCCCCAGACTGGGGTCCCTCAACTGACTGGCCACTGGTTTAGGGTTCACTGTTTGGAAATTGAGTCTGATCTGCGGTTCATTACGCGGTGATTGGTGCTTGATTTAGCGTGTATCGTGCTATGATTTGTTGTTGCTCTGGGTTCACATTGCGGAAACTGATACTTGTCCGGACTCAATGTTCGGCGATTGATTTCTGGTTTCCAGTTTATCGTTAAACTCTTACTCTCTAGTATGGAGTTCACTGTGCTGTATTGGTCGCTGAAATGGAGTTCACTGTACCGCATTGTTTTCTGGCGCGGTGTTTACCGTTGGAGATTGATTGGGCGCCGGTTTAGGGCTTACCGGCTGCGATTGGGTCCTGGTTTTAGGTTTGCCATTTAGCGACTCATTTCTTCCTTGGAGAAACTAGAAAACTAGACACCAATTACCGTTCAGTAATTGGTGTCTAGTTCAGAGCACATCCTTTGGTGATTGGTGCTCAGTTTGGGGTTCGCTGCATGGCTACTGGTCCTCAGTTTGGGGTTCGCTACATGGCTACTGGTCCTCAGTTTGGGGTTCGCTACATGGCTACTGGTCCTCAGTTTGGGGCTTGCTACATGGCTACTGGTCCTCAGTTTGGGGTTCGCTGCATGGCTACTGGTCCTCAGTTTGGGGTTCGCTACATGGCTACTGGTCCTCAGTTTGGGGTTCGCTACATGGCTACTGGTCCTCAGTTTGGTCCTCGCCGTGCGGCCCTCGGCTAAGCATGCCGTATTGGGTATAACAATTTCCAGGGGTGGAACCTCGTACAATTATTGTGGCCCCGGCCCCAATAATTTAGACAGTTTCTGGGTTTGATTTCCCATTTGGTGATTGGTGTCTAGTTTGGAGGTTCGCCGTTCGGTGATTGGACTATAATTTGAGGTTCACTGCAGTGATCCGTCGTTGGTTCGGTCTCCACCGTGTGGTCTCCGTAATAAATGGCCACCCAAACGTCCAAGGGCCTCACTTCGTGCACTCTGGAGCACCCCCGAACCCTCCAACAATAGTTCACTTGAAGATAAGGTCTATGTCCATACACGGAAAGCACAATTCCAAAAAATCCAACTTGCTGTTGGAGCCCACACCGTCTTTTTCGAAGCCACGCCTCGGCAAGCGTCTGCTTGTTGGTACCCTTGGCTCCGAAGGCTGCATGCCGGAGGAGCTGAAGCCTCGCGCCTGCCTAACCAGACGTCAATACAGCAAGTGGCTTGGGCTGCTGAAGTTTGGTCTCTGTTACTCCAATGATCCCCATTAAGCCCCATTAAGCCCCATTAAAGCCTTCGCAGGACAGCCCACAAGCGCGAACTTAAGCTGATAGCAAGTTCCCGCCACGTGCACTTCAGCGAGGGTCGATCCAAACGGGACTCCGCCAGAGGGTAAGTAACCATTGGTCAGCTCTGTTTGCGTACACTTAACGAGCTTAGCTGTACCAGTGGTATTATCGCCAACAGGGACCGTTCTCTTCTGGACGTTGCTTATCAGATATTATCCCCCGCTCTAAACATTGCAAGGTGTTTCCTTGCTGGCTGGTAACCCTTCGCCGATACTCCACCACGGAGTGGTAAGACACATGGACCACACCCAACGAAGTGGCACAACCACCGCACTTCCTAGATGCGGCTGTCTATTACGCCAGGGTCCTTCAACCCCGCCCCCTCCTGTTCCCCGCGATCCCAGCCCACCCATCAAGCAAACGGACCGGCCGAGCAGCGGCGCCTGGGGACCCGTGTCCGCCTGCGGGCCTCAGTGCACCGGCCTGGCGCGGCTCCTTTGCGGAGGGCCCCACCTCTGACCACCACCGGCCCTCGTCAGCGGGGCCGCCGTGGGACCGTGTGCCGTTGGCAATGGCCGCGCATCGTATGCGAACGGCCCCGCCCGGCCGCCGCAAAACAGGTGACGCCACAACAACGTCCGGCTCTTCAATAGACCGCCGCTGAAGTAACGCTGTGCTTTCCGCGAAATTAGCCCGGCTCGGCCCAGCATGGGAGGGGCAAGTGGCGGCCGTGGACCACTGCTTATTACATATATATTTTCAATGAGGCCGTGTTATCGTGTTGCCCCGGCACGCTGCACTGGGGCCATGCATGCCCAATGCATACAAATCCAGGGCTTCGTCGCCGGATCGTGTCGACACAAAGGTGGGGCCGGAACGAGGAGCTGCACTTTGGAAGCGGTATGTCCCCAACCTTAACGATCGACTATTCCTTTAGTGCGCATATGATAAATGACGGCTGTGTTATCGCCAGCAGCGACCAATCCGATCCTAATCGACGTTGTCGGGACGGTCGAATATTGCCGTCGGCTAAACGGGGTCAAGAACCACAGCCAACGCCCACCGATGACGACTGGGTCAATGCAGGGCTTGCAGGCAACGGGCGATGGCGGAACGGGTCGAAATAAGCTGCCGCTTTGCGCCTCCGTCTACCGCGTGCCTGATAGAGTACCTGTCTAGAGCTAATCCCTGTCGTAAACGTCGAACGGCAAGGATCGACCAAAAACTGCAATGGCACCATCCTGTCGTGGACGGGATGTCCTGCATGGATTTGTCATGTCCTGTCGTGTTCCCAGTTGGCTTGGCGGCTCCACCGGGCGCGTTGCCTGGTGCGACACGTCCTGCTCTGGCCCTGTCGTGGTCCCCGTGTCCCGCCCTTGTCCGCTATGTCCTGTCCTGGTATTCTGTCCACCGGCCTGTTCAGCCGGTCAATCGGCCTCACCGGACCCCATGTCTGATCGGCATGTCCTGTCGCGCCCGCCATGCCCCGTCCCGGTCCACAATGTCCTGCTCAGATGTCCACGTCGTGTCCCTGTCCTTCTCACGTCACCCTAGTCATAAATGTCGTGCTGTCTGCCTCGCCGTGTCCTGTCTTGTACTTTTCTGGCGTCCTGCACGTGAAGGTCAGGGCACATACCAGCTTCCATATCCTGTCCCCGTCTTATCCTGCCACGGTTCTCTGTGTCCCGTCCCGTCCTGAGTCGCGTCCCGGTCCGTCCTGTCCTGTCCCGTGGCGTCCCGTCCCGCCCCATCGCGTCCGGTCCATCCTGTCCCGTCCCGTGGCGTCCCGTCCCACTCCACCGCGTCCGGTCCGTCCTATCGCGTCCCGTGGCGTCCCGTCCCGCCCCATCGCGTCCCGGTGCGTCCTGTCCCGTCCCACTCCGCCGCGTCCGGTCCGTCCTGTCCCGCCCCACTCCGCCGCGTCCCGCTCACAGGCGGTCGGGCGGCCCGACGAGCCGCGTGGCCTGGTCGCGTACCTCGCCCCACGCCAGCTCGATGTCGCTCTCTTCGGTGGCGCTGGCGCACACGGCGAACCGCAGGATGTACGTCTGGCGCAGCTTCGAGGGCACCATGTGGATCCGACCAGCGTCGTTGATCTGCTTCAGCAGCGCCTCGTTCACCTCGTTCTTGGCCTGGGGGCGGGCAGCGGGTCGGTCTCGTTGCGATGAAGGCCCCCGCGGGCAGGCCGAGGTCACGTGTCAGTGCCGGGCCGGCTTGGGACTTGGCTCACATTGGCCGTGAAGACTGGCCCATACTGAAATTTAATCAACCACGGACAGGGTGGTGGCAATAACCCCAGCCCAATATCTTGGCCTTGCGAATTAACGATCAGTGAAATAGCGCGCTATATTCTTAAGCCGTCATTGAACATGCCTTGTTTTCAAGTTCTGCAAACCATTCTAGGTAAGCACGCTGACGCAACTACTTACATCACCTGGCTGTTATGTGTTCCCTCCAACGATTCCACATGCATACAATAGCTCGTTTCCGTTTAGATGCAAGGCCCTGTTTCCAACAGAACGCCTGGGCGGTGCTGACCTTGAGACGGAAGCAGACCAGGCCCAGAGTGACCGGTGTCACGACCTCGAAGCGGCGGTCGGCGCCAACCAGCTCGCCGAACAGCTTGGCCAGCGCCACATGACGCCTGATGTGGGCGCGCAGGCCGCTCAGCCCGAACATTCGCAGTACGAACCACAGCTTCAGCGAGCGGAAACGGCGGCCCAGCGGGATCTGCCAGTGCTGCCATCCGGCGGGAAAACCGACAGTCATTGGTTGCGTGCTCTTTCGTTGGAGTAATGGTATTTGAACCCGATGCGAATGAGTGTCAGTCACATGTTAGAAACGCTCCCATTCCAATGCCCACACATGTGAGACACGCAAAATGCATTTGCTCTTGGAGACGGATGGGCTCGATGGATGGATGTGGTGGATCTGACCTTTTCAAACCTGCTGTAAAGCTTGCAACATTAGTGAAAATTTTCGACCCCGTCATCGGTCCAAACTCAGACGCAGCAGAACGGCGGAAGCATCTTAGGATGACTTCCCATTTTAAGCGTCGATATATGAGCATCCGTCTGTTTTCAGCACTTACCCTGTAGTCAGGCACCAATCCTTGTTTATCGTGTTTTAAGTACAGCGGGTCGACGTTGAAAGCGTCCACCAAGTCGTTGGCTCGTTTCACCCACATCGCCGAGCAGTCAAAGTTCACTAGCATCCACTGCAATTATTAACAGGGACTGAAATTAATTCGTACGTACCCAGTAAAGCATACCGTGAAAGTCTATGCATCACTTGTATTAAGGAGCCTAGGCGGGATCCCAGTCAAAAGAGTGTGCAAGAGTCGCCCACGTCTGTATCAGCACGTGACCCTGGATGCACGTATCTGTCTGTCACGACACAGCTTTGGCAGTTCACGATACAGCTGAATTGAAATGACGCTCGAGCTGGATCATGCCTTAAAGCCGTCATCACCCGCTGTTCTCCGCTTCAGGTCGTCATTAGGAGACATCTCTGCAGGGCGCGACGCCCCTGTTGCAAAGGATGTCGCCCACCCTGCTCACCTTGTGCGGGTTGAAGTTGAAGGAGTCGGCCAGACCCACGCCGTCGAGCAGTGGCCGAAACTCGGGGCAGATGAAGGCCGAGCCGGCGTACGCGGCGTCCACGTGCATCCAGAGCCCCTCGGCCTCGCACACGGCGCCTAGCTCGGGCAGACAGTCGAACGCGCAGGACGGCGTCGTGCCCAGGG
The DNA here is from genome assembly GCF_011947565.3 of Pollicipes pollicipes. Classification (NCBI taxonomy): domain Eukaryota; kingdom Metazoa; phylum Arthropoda; class Thecostraca; order Pollicipedomorpha; family Pollicipedidae; genus Pollicipes; species Pollicipes pollicipes. The sequence goes on along the minus strand of NW_023596746.1, from coordinate 166,307 downwards.
TGGCCAACAGCTGGCGGCGAGTCACGGGGTCAGTGGCTCGACCAGCACACGCCGTCGTCACGCCGGGCGAGCCAGCTGACGGCATCGTCACGCCGGGCGAGCCAGCTGACGGCATCGTCACGCCGGGCGAGCCAGATGGTTGAGTCCGCGCAGGACTGCACATGCCGAGAACGGGTCGGGGGAGGAGAGACCACTGCACCGGCTGACTGATGTGAATAAGTTGGCTCAGAGCCATCGGCAGTAGAGCTGTGTGGGAAGGGAAATGCTGGAACATATCATGATACTTGACAGTTCGCGAGGAGGACCCCATGCGTGAGGAACGCCCATGAGAGGTGATCAATTGTTTAGGCAAGAAAAGACGTGTAAGCGGTTTGAGCATCTTTGCATTTCTGCATTGTTGTGCGAAGCATGATACGAACACACAAAACCAATGTTCAAAGCCAGCTGTTGCACGAAGAGCACGGAAACGGGGTTCTTACGAAGAACGGCACGAGCCCCATAGACTTGTCCTTCTCAATGGCCCGTCGCAGTGCCGCGCCGCGCAGCGAAAAGTTGTTGTCGGTCTGCAGTTGGCGCATGCGCACGCCGGCCAACAGTCCGGCCCTCTCTGCAGACGAGTGGGCCTGGTCTGCCAATGGTGGACAACTGCTGTTATGAAGTCATGCCGGTGCTGCAAGCGCGCACGTATTCGCACTGTGCTTGCACTCTCGATCAGGATATCGGAAGTCTGAGAAAGAAAGAAAACAAAAACTGTGTTGGTTTGCAGGACCGCACAGGAGCATTCGGGCCATAGCAGCCGTTTACGCGAATCGTTTTACCGATGCAATTTGCCCAAAGAATCCTAATGGATTATGCATGACAAATGTTCCAATTAAAAAACAAATCAACATTTAACTAAACATGCGATGTAATTCTATCATGACTCCAGACTATCACATTCGCGAAAGGGGCAGAACGGCAACAAGTCCCACCACGCTGTCCATTTGAGACCAGCCGTCGGCGGTTCCCAGATCCGGCTACGTCCCAGCAACGGCAACAGGTCTCACGACCCTGTCCGTTTGAGACCAGCCGTCGGCGGTTCCCAGATCCAGCTGCGTCCCAGCAGCGAGCTATCCGGAGCAGGAGCCCGCTCACCGGAGCAGTAGGCCACCAGCTGGCCGACGACGGCGCTCTCCAGCCAGTCCGGGTGCTTCTGCTTGAGGCGGCGGGTGGCGCGCGCGCGCGCGCTGAGCAGCCCCACCACGCTGGCCTCGCTGGCTGTGCCCTGAATGACGCCGCCGCCGCCGTGGCCGGCGCTGGCCAGGAACGCCGCCGGCAGTCGCAGCGCCTGGCCCAGCCAATCCATCATGGCCACCTCCAGCTCGGTGCAGGCCGGACTGGCGATCTGTGGAGGAGCGAGCCGCCGCATGAGGTGGCTGGCGGCGCCGCAGCCGCCGCCTCCCATCGCGGCGTTGCACCGTCAGCTCTCGTCGGTTGCGGGCCCTGGCTGGGACGTCTTGTGGGACGGTCTGCCCGGTTTGGCGGCTTGATGGTGTAGCATTCAGTGGCATGTGATTAGCACAAAGAATCCCAAGAAACAGTTGAAAACAACGTTTGAATTTAAGACAATATCACTAATTCAGGAAAGCATCCTACGCTGCACTCATAACATACGTTCCAGACCATCATATTCATGAGGCAGCACTGCAACTGGTCCAACCACCCTGTCCGCTTGACACCAGACAGCGACGGCTCTATGAAGTATTCCTATATTCTCTCAAATAAACTATTCCCAGGAGGCAGCTAAGTAACGGTTATTAAAACGGAAAATCAACGACATATTAGCGTCTACGAGGCAACCATTGACGATTCAGCAACATCAAGCACGACATGAGCGGCGTGACCTTCAGGCTAATTCCCATCATCAAGCATAGTGGTCTACAGCAGGGCCCGTGCTTTCGTCTGAGGAACATGGAGCCCGAAGCGCTATCGCCTGGTCCAGCTGGACCGCGGACCCAGCCGATGCGGTCCGCCCTATCGACTGGAGGCGGCAGACCGCCCCGTCCGACGCACCCAAGTGAAGCCGATGCAGCCGATGGCGTCGGACAGCATGTCGGCGACGATGGCGGGGTACGAGTTGCCGGTGGGGAAGTAGGCGTGGAACTGCGGCGAGTTCCAGTGCGTGACGCCCGGCATTATGACGCGCTCCACATCCTGCAGCACCTGCTGCCACGAGTCAGGCTCCTCGGGCGCCTGCGCCGGGATCAGCTGACGCAGGTAGCCCGGCTGCACGGTTGGCAGCACGCGCCTGCCGCACAGGGTCATGCCACAGGTCACATAGGTTACACAGGTCACACAGATCACACAGGTCACACAGGTCGCACAGGTCATACGGGCCAAGTAAATCACTCGGTTCGCACAGGTCAGATGGGTCACACAAGTCACATTGGTCACGCAGGTCACCCCAGCAGGCAAACGGGTAGTGCAGGTCACAACACTCGAGCAACTCGTGTCAGTCACGAAGATTACGTAGGTCACACAGGCCACAACGGCCATGGACGCCTGGTAAACGTTCAGGGTTTGTTTACGCCCTCTGGAAAAAAAACGGTCGTAGTGTACTAGGGGTGATAGCTCGTGATGCGTTTGTCGTGATGGGATTGGCCGACACCGAACCACTACCGCTGCGGCGTCCCAATGTTATTGACTGGCGCACCTTTGAATGGTCTGTCTTGAATGGCACAATCTAAGTCATCTTTTGGAGAAAGTTTTCGTATGTATCGGGAGCTCTTGAAAACGTTCGGGGCCAATTTCTAGCATGTTTGCTTTGATCGATGACCATGCACAATCCAACCCATAGTTGACTAACCACACGCAGTTTATCACCGCCATGGACGCATGACTATAGCAGTCACATCGTCCCCGAACGTAATCGAAATGATATTGCTATTATCGCGTCTCGATCAAGTGGTTTCGGATTCTTACATGAACGACATGCTGCATGCAGGTAAAACATCTGATTTGCGGTTGAAAATCAACGGTCGGATAACGTGAAGTACCACCGCGGGACCGCACTGCGTGACAAAATACATCCGCTGCGTGTTGTGATGCACGTACGTTTTATGGTGGTGGGTCTGATAACAAACGAGATCCGATCGTCAGCTGGAGAAATAGCCGGAAGTTAGACAGAAGTTATATAGAAGTTAGATGGAAGTTGTAAGCTAGAGATAGTCAGAGCGCCTCTGCCATTTTCCAAACTCTTCCAATCATTCCAAGACCGTGAAAACGCGTATGAACCCAATGCGTATGACCCGCTCCTCACCTTTCGCGGATGTTCTCCAAATAATCGGCTACATAGTCCACCATCTCCTTGCCAGCTTTGCGGAATTCCTCGGCGTTCATGGTGCTGCCGCCTGCCGAGGCTGTCGGAAGGCGAGCGCGTCAGCTGCGCCCTCCGAATCCACGACGGTCTCCGAAGCACCACGGTGCAGCAGTTGCTGGCGACACCAGCATCGCGCCGCGGCCGCTCTGAAGGCGATTCTGAGCCGACCCCGACGCTGCGCGTCTGTGCTGCCGCGCAGCGTGACATGCCTTGACCCAGGGATCCGACCTAGCCATGGGAGCACTGGCAGCCGACACTGCCACGCAGCGTGACATGCCTTAACCCAGGGATCCGACTTAGCCATGGGAGCATTGGCAGCCGACAGCGGCCTGGACCATTGTCAGCGCTTCCGGGCGTCGTGATGGCCAAGTGCATCTTTCATGGCCTTGGAGCTGAGTGCCTGAACCAAAAGAGTGGGCTGTGGATGCTGCAACTGCTTTACAATCTGATGTGGCTTTAGCTCTTCCTAGAACGCGAGGATTACACGATGCACAATTTGTATAGCTTTACCGCTTGTTTGTGGTGTATTTTAAGGTTATCATGCATGGAAAAGACAGTAGTATTTGCCTTATTCCTCAGAAAAACCAGGATAATAAGATATAGTTTGGGTGATATTTTGGCAACATGCTTGTCTCGAAGCAACAGCAGAAGTGAATTCAAAATTGCTTGTCAGTGATCCTACTCGATTTTTCAGGTTTGTTTTGAAAGAGCAATCCACAGTTTTTACAGGACACCGACATTCAGGGAATCAACCAAAGAGCGATTGCTCTTTGTATAGCTTATCTATTGTATTGAGCTTATTGCAATTGCTTTTTGTTTAACCCCCTTAATGTTAGTGTCCGGTAAAAACTGTGGCTTGCTCTTTCAAAACAAACCTCAAAAATCGAGTAGGATCATCGGCAGGCAATTTTCAATTCACTTCTGTTATTGTTTCGAGATTGGCATGTTGCCGAAATATCAACCTAACTATGTCTCTATTCCCCTGTTTTTTTTTCGAGAAATAAGGCTAATACTACTGTCTTATCTATGTGACTGATCTCCCTCGCTAATGCATTGAACAACTAACGTAGTTATCACACATGGTCTGAAGTTGTCAAACTCTTGTTCTGTGGTTATCTGAATTGCTTTTTGGGGACTTTGTGCATCGTATTATCAGCCCTCACTTTATTTGCCGCTGACTTAGTTTTGTTCGGTTTTCTGTCGCTTTGTGCGGGAGTCTCAAGGTCTACTACAGCACGCGCTGCATGGGGTGATTGGTCAATCTTTAGCCGATTGTTTTTCCTGATCGCTGGCCAATTTATGAACAAGGAAATAGAAACACTCGCAGGGGACCACCATCACAGCTTGAGGAATTGGTCGGGCGGGCGGCTCCTTAACGTGAGGCGGTGACGTCACAAAGTCGCATTGGCTTGAGCGGCAGCGTTGCATGGCAACGTCGTCGACGTCGCTTGGAAAGCAGAAGTCACGCAGAAGTACTGTGGTCGGTCCTGTCTATTATCGTGCAACGTGGCATCAAGTTTGTATTGTTATGTGGCCTCGGCGCATGTTTTCATGTCGCGGATGGGAGATATTCCAAGCGGTGTGCGAGCGTTCGGCGAGAGTGGGCATCAAAGGCGGTTTTTCGGCAGCAAGATGCCATCCTGTGAGGTGGCCTCTTGCAAGAATGTTAAACGGCACAATAAAGGCACTTAAGTTTTTTACATTTATAAAACACCGATCCAACTGTCCTGAAAACATGAGTGCACCGTTGCTCTCAGGCTAACTATAAATGTGGAGAATGCGGTAATCTGATCTGCTCATTTTCAAGATCATGACTGATCCCGGCCATCTGGTTAAGACCAGTCCCACACCCAACGTTTAACCATGCCTTCGACCAAGTGCAGTTTCTTCTATGCAGCTGGACATGGCCGGCACGCAGAGGTGAGTAGGCGTGTGCTTAAAAGGAAAATAACGGCATGTTTTATGCAGAAATCTTTCAACCCGATTCACGGTCCAATGCGTGTACAATCCATGCCGATCTGTTCAGTTTGTAGACTACAATACGAGATTTAAACGAGATTTTCCAACCTTGTTTACAAAGTGGGACCTGACTACCACACAAGTGGCACAGCCATCTATGCTACGCGGGCGAAGGGGGTGAGTGTCAGGGGCGTAGTCGAGGTTTGCGACGGGGGAGGGCAAGTTTGCACGGGCGAATTCCAGCCCCATTGGCAACACATCTATGCACTGTGAACTGACTAACAAACCCCACAACCGCTAATAGGTACAGTACCTAGCGCATCAATGAGCTACCAATATTGGTCTGGTTTGGTGCCGTAAACAGTTCTTTCAGCTGCGTGCCGTACATGTTCACCCGCCTATATGCGAGTCCCGTTACTAATGAACCTTTTTTGGACTCTTCGTGTCACTGTCCATGCTAGTGTCTGAGATTTCAAACAAAGGCTATTTGCCTGGTCACCGAAGTTCGGGATAGCATACCGAGATATCATGGTAAAACCTGCTGCTGTGCCTAAACCATAGATCTTCAACCTCACGAGCAGAGACGAATGGAGGGGGGGGGGGGGGGGGGGACTCGGAGGGCCGCGCAAATCTCGTGATTTTTGCGTCGGAAAACAGAAATTGCGGCGCCCCGCCATCCCCCCCCCCCCTCCCGCACACCCTGGGGTAGCCGATGCACTGAAATGGGACCATGAAACGGGGCCATCCAGACAAATCCGTGGTTATGGCCAGGAACGGTATATATCAGAATGGTGCAGGCAGTGCAGTACTCGTCGGCCATTGACCGTCCCTGCTACCCCGCTCGGATTGTCACCCTGAACCACAAAAAAACTGTGTCTGTGTATAAAAACAAGCATGCGACAACGAAAGAAAGGGCATGTCCGGGTCTAACACGTTTTGCTGTTGCAATGAGAAAAAGCACTGGTGACTTGTAATAGGGTCTGATTAATACGCCTGCTAGGTACGTAGAAATTACTGTATTTCGTCGTGTCGTAGATCTAAGATCCAGCTGTGGTGGACATGGCAGGGCATGCGGACGACATGGAGACAGCTTACCAGCAAACAGCTGCGATGTCTCCAATGCCCGCCCTGAACGAATTCGGCGAGGACGACGAGGTCAACGGGTCGGGCGAAGACAAGCTCCGTGGCAGTGACGGCGAGAGGACCGGAAATGGCCCCGCCTCGGCGACAAGATGGACGAGGTCAACATCGAGCACAGGGCGCTGACCCTCGTTGCCGGCTTCGTGGCGGCCAAGTGCAAACACCTCGATCCAGGTATGGGGCTGTCGACCCGAGAAGAACCACCCAGCCGTGTGTCAGACAGCTGGATACACGCGATTAGCCAAGGTGGTCTGATGGCACCGTTGCCGGCCTGGATGGGCGTTGTCGAGGCTTTCGAGATCGTGTTCCAGCTAGTAATGGGCGGAAGCATCGACCGAGACACTGGTATCGTTGACCGCCTCACAAAGCTCCTGCTGAGAAAGTTCTGCGCTGGACAAGCGAATTGCTCGGAAGCTGGTGACGACGCGCATCCATCTGCGCCTCGGATGGCTTAAGCAGGCTGGGGCTGAGCGGGCTGCTGCCAGGCTCGCAGCCAAACAGGTGCGGCATCAGGTGGACAGCGTTAAGTGAACATTGTTGTGCTTATGTGAGCATACGTAAGTGACCTTAAATGGGCATCCTCATGCCTTCTTTGTCTTGCATGCTTGTGCGTCTGTCTGAGGCCTGGACGTTTCCTTCGCAGATCAACGTTTGGGTTGTTTCAGACAGGTTGTCATGTCGCATAACTCTAAATTCAAGCTGATAAATATATACTTGTGTTCTCCGCCGCCCCCCCCCCCCTTCCCGTTTGCTTTGTGTCCTCGCCAGGTATGCACAATGAAGTGTATGCTGGGCGCAAGAATCGTTTCAGAACAATACGGTGAGTTATGAGTCATACGTGTGTTCGATGAACTGGCTGCATGGTGTGACATATATTTTCTTGATTAACGCCACGCGCCACGACCCTCGGATGCTTCGTGTCATAGCTGATGCCATGTGCAATGTCCTATATTCTACCAGGCTGCACACTACTTCCGTCGTCTCAAACTGCCTCCACCACACACCAGTTCAACCCGGCGCGTCATGATGTATTTTGTTGAGGTTCAGCGCGACAGCTCGGATGATGATCCTGGTGCCGGTCAGTTCCTTCTTTGGCAGTGGCTGGACCTTAGGCAGGCTCGCCAGCCTGCATTTAAGGAGCTGTAGGCTGGCCAACTTCAAGGCATCGCCATAGACTCAATATTTGGCATCCTCAGCAAGTGGGAGTGCCATGGCACACAGCCTCCCGGTTCCTAGGCCTATGTTCGCTCTTATATACCCAGCGTGACAAAAAATCCCCCTTTCATATTTCCTCACAGTACTTCTTGAAGCGCCCTGTGGCGATCACCAGATGCATTTGCTAGTAGGTGCACCGGTGTAGCAAACGCGAAGATAATGCAGGCAGGAGGAGCGGTGATGGCAGGCTGCAACTTTGTGACGTCACTGTAAAAGTGAAGGGTAAGTGCCGGAAAAATCCCGGATGATCATATCTTATTACATGGCCTTGATCACTCGGTAAAGCCGAGCCGACGTGACAACATAGAACCTAGTGCGTGACGTCGGTTGGATGACATTTTTGGGGATGACCGTTTTGGAATAAGTTTCTCACATAAATTTTCACCAGTTTAAAACGGTTGAAATTGTGACATGATATATATATACATGTATATACATATAAATATATATATATATATAGATCAACGTATATATCTATGAATATATATATATATATATATATATATATATATATATCAGTGGCAATCGCAACATCTGACATTGGCTTGCTGTTAACGGGAATGCTCCACAATTGGAGATGCTGAAGCAAGCATCAGACATAATGCAGTAAGCTCGCTTATAACTATTAGCATACTTTTAAGTGGAAAAGACTGCTCTAGACAACACAATTTTTGTTGTTGTACGTCTCCTCAATACGTCATTGTTTGGTTACGTCATCGTAACTTGGGCAGGTTAGATTATGACCTAATAGACGGCTGTTATATCTGGAAATCGCACTCATCGACACAAGGTATGAACGACTCCGCAATTATATTTTCATTGGCTTTGATCGTCACTTGGTTAGAATGGCTTAATTTAAATAACGTTATTACAGCGTCACGGATGCTTGAGTGGCCTTGAAATAGTGTCCCCAAAAGTCTGCACATCTTCGCGGACGTGTGGTTCAGACATTAAAGGGGCTTAAGTCTTAAGAAGGACAGGGCTGTGAACTGCGCCGAATGATCTTCAAGACGGCTTTTACAGTTCAAAACCCACATACAAATGTGAACCCCCGCCCCAAATGACAAATAGCAGCGTCATGTTGCGCCGACGAAGGCCTAGAATTTGGCAGTGATTGATGTTTTGGGCGATTACGATCAAATTTAGCGTGGCATGCCGAAATATTTCGAGAGGATATTTAGCTATGGATATTTAGGGGATATATATATATATATATATATATATATATATATATATATATATATATAGCAGACAAACCCCCCGATGACGAAACTGTACTGCAGACGAGCGCTGTCAAACACCCTCGCTTAGAGTGCGTGAAGAGGGCATTTCCCTATCGAGTGGTGGCGACGTGGAGTTAGCTCGTTAGTTTATTCCTTATTTGTATTATTCTTATTCTAATTATATATACACTTATTCCAAAGCGTCAGCTCTCCTCCCTGCTGCCACGCGTCAGCGCAAACACTTAAACGAGTTCGAGGGCGAAGCAATGTCTTTCATCAGAGAACTTACCTAATTTGACCAACTGACCATGACGTGCAGGTGCTGATTGCACCATTAGTCGCCCATGTTTTATAGCATCGTACGTGTATCGCTGGCGTTGCGTCCCATTTGTATTTGTTGCGTGTTCTGTCTTTATCTATGTGACATGTACTGACGCGGCGTTAGAACTGCCACTCGCTGGATTTGGCCAATGTATGCAATAATAATAATAATAGGTTGATTTGCTTAGGCGTCAGCATGTTGTATTCGGAGTTTTTTTTTTGGCATTTTTTAATGATTGACGCTAGCTCTCAGCGACGGAGCCGACAACGATATTAACTAGACACACCGTGTTGGTACGTGTGCCACATAAAAATCACCCACCCAGTAGAACGCTGTCGGATCCATCGAGACACCGGCAACGCACCGTCCGCCATATTGCCCGTCCCTTTCCCAGTTGGAATGCACGATCCTGTCTCGTGGCCACCGATAATCGGGTTATGACACGAATTTCGATGCTCGTTTCGGCGCGTTCCGGCGACCTGGGCATTGCACGTTTCCAGTGGTGCACAAACGGGGTACGTTTGCACGTACCGCGACACCCCACTGCGGCACCGCGGTGGAGTGTCGGGGTGGTTTGATATTTGATGTTTGACTTTGATGTTTGATGTTTGATTTTCGGACACGGTCACAAATTTAACGAGGTGATGCGATTCTTGAGGTGTAGCTTGTGCATGAAAGACTAACGGACGTTACAAAAAGTGGCATAGATTAGAGAGTCATCATTGCACGGTGCGCAACGTTCTGTTTTTGATATGTTCATTTTTAGAATTGCGTGTCCTAAAATTTCAATCGTTTTGTGCTTTGATTATTGGGAAACATTCTTTTGTGACTGCGATGCGGCCTATCTGACCCCATTTTACTTGAAGCGAGTCTAGCTGTTCTTTTGTTACTTTCAGCTGCTTACCCGAAATTTTGGTGGTGCGGTGGGGGCACGTGCTAACATAACCGATTCATGCATCGCACTCGGCAGCGCGTGGCCAGCTGGACACTCGAATAAACATGTGCGCTAGTGAGTTACATGCTTTTGCCCCAGCCACACTGTGTTGGCTTGCGACACCACGCCCCCAGACTGCTGAATGTCCATTCACACGTCTAATATTTGCCATCGGATATGTGGCATACGCACCACGCGAATGACTTCGCCGATGAAGCTAACAGCGCTTGTGCGTGACCAGGGGCCCGCCAGCGCGTGGTCAGGAGCAACAAAGACATGAGTACGAGCTCCAGTGAGATTCCATGTTCTCGTCTCAGCCGAATCACTTCTGTCACGGCTTTAGCCATGAATTATGACCCTTGATTGCCAAATGTCCAGTGACACCTCTAAGCACCCGCCTTAAGAAGGATCGCAGGTTTGATGTTTGATGTTTTGTTCGATGATGGACATGACGCAGTACATAATATGACGTGTGGACTGGTGCATAAACAGAACGCTTAAATCTGGGCGCCTCTTCTAACAATAACAAGATATGGTCATCGCCGCCAGGGAACCCACGACACACCGCCCACTAGTCAGATTTGTGAGCCGAGACGGGCCAGGCGCCCGCCGCCACTCCGGTTTACACATATAGCCGTCCCGGACCGGCGGGGGGACGCCTGGCCCTGCAACGCCACACAGTGGCCCGTCTGCTGCCCGCCGCCCGCAGAAAGTTTTTAGGCGAATCGTTTGGTCTGAAAAGAAATGCTTGAATTTTTTGCTATCTGGTGCCCAGTGCGATCTTGCAAGCCGTTACGTCTGAAATAGATACTTTGTTGCTCGTTGTGAGTGAGCTCGGAAAAAGTTGGAATAATACGATCTGTTTGTGCGTCGTATCAAAATTCTGATTTCATGATAGCGAGGGCAGTTCAATACAACGTGCTAAGGGTCTTCATATGGACAGCCACACGCAAGAGGGACTAGGTGTTGTTGGACTTTGAATTTCGAACAGGTGAGCATTGAGTTCTGATACTCCTTATCTCAGGCTAACATTTAGTAGGATGTTATCGTGCCTGGATCCAAAACTATGATACACCGGAGACGCAGCCACACCGCAGCGCTGGTATACTCCCCGTTTGAAGGAACGAAAAGACTATATAAGTGACACCTCAAGCGGGAGTTGGTTCCATTTTCTCGTAGTTGATGGAATGTAGTATTCTTAGTATGTTGGGGTTCTGTTCGGTGGTGATGTGTCTTTGCAGTGCGTAGTGGGTGTCCTGTTGCAAGTGTTCGTGTGTCAGGTAGAAGTGCAGTGACGTTTGTTGGCAGTTGACGTTGGTTGTGGATGAGGGTGTGGAACAGCGTCAGTTTGTGTATGTTTCCTCGTGACTTGAGCGTTCCGTCCCAAATCGTCCAAAAGTGCGCATGTGTGTGTTCTGTGGAGTGCACCATTGATTAGTCTTGCCGAAACGCAACAGCCATATTGCCGGGTCGCAAAGTGGCAGGTGCGATTCGTCGTAAACACCACTAGACATCAGTGATCCGACTTCTGACACGCGATACGACGATTTCTGTCAATTTCGAAATTTGTGCTACCTGCGTTGAACCGATGGGACACGGTTGCGCTGGCCGGTGGCGCACCGTCGGCTGGATACGGTCCCAAATGATATGCGATGCATTATCCCACTGGCCCAGTCGCACACCTAACATCACGTGAAGCTCCTGTTTTTGTGGACGCCTCACGGTATCATGTTAAAAAAGAAACACAAATGGATCGAGTGTTTAGGTTACGTGGGTCGACACCATGCACAAATCAGCTAGTCGGGGCCGCGCCGGTCGTGGATCGCCATGCAGCGTTCCCCAAAAAAACATCGTCACTGAGAAGCCAAAAACGCTTGGAACATTTTGGTGGCAAAAGACACGCAATGGATGCCCAGAGGCTACCAAAAAATTGGGCGTGATTGCATGACACGCCAGAGAGGTATGCTCAGAAAATCTCATGTGGTGGGGTCGTATCGACGCCCTAACAGGGGAAGGGTCATCACGTGAACATTTCGCAAGAGCCGGAGCCCCGTTTGAATACACCACTGCCCACTTCGGATGGTAAACGGAACCGGAGCGCTGTGTTGGATCTACTCCGGAGCTCCGCTTGGCCGACCGAACTGTTGACTTAGGCGCCGTGTTTGCCAGACGAAGCATACCGGGCGTCACGTAACGACACCACGCAAGAGGCCCGTTCGTCAGCAGTCGGTGTAAGTTCATTTCCAGCCTGCCAGTCAGCCCGCCCGGCGGCCGGTAATTTACCGACACCAGAGTTACCTGTCCGATATTGCTCCGTCGCTGATGAGACAGGTCCGGAAATTGAGGTCTATATTTGGAAAGTGACGGGTCTGTGACGTATTTCATGCAAACCCGGTAATGTCCGTGCCCTCCACGGCAGGAGTGTCGCCCACGTCCCCTTCTTCGGCGACGAAAGAGAAAAGGAGGCAGTAGTTGCGCTTTGTTTTCTTCAGTTGACAACCCCAGCCCCCGTGCAGTGCGACTCTAGAGTAATCACCCGCACCTCAGGACTCGGGCTGTCAACCGGCTGGTTTGCGGCCGGGTGGCCGGGACTAGCACTGCTGCGTCGGTCGTGCTGGTCCGGTTTGAAACATCGGTGCCGGCATCGAGGTGATGCCGGCCCGGACTGACAGACAGGGAAGCGCGTCCGGAGGGGGACGTATCACGAATGGTAAAGAACACTGCGCTGTCAGGTTGCACACCATCTATTATCGGTATGGATCGGTTCGAATACACCATTTGACAGCAGCAAACATCTGGCCTAGTTATGGTAGTTCAATACGCCATTAGCGACCAAACAACAGCTCTACTAGCAACCGTTCTGTAGTAGGCATGTCACTCATATCATTACCCAGCACTAAACAGTGCAGCGAAACTATGGAGACACACAGTTCTCACACGACGCACAATGTCATACACACAACACACCCGTCAGGCGCCACCTATTGGTGACCCACACAACGAGGTGTTGACCCCGTGCTGCTACACCACCCCTCCCGGACATGTTAACAATCGGAAGGTGACATGTCGAGCGCCCCGCACGCACTGGGGGCACCACTTCGCGGCCGTCGTAGCGCGTACAGACGGCCGGACGAGCTGGGTGCTCAGTACCGTCCTCAGTTGGTGGGGGAGCGCTTGGGGGTTTATTGCGCCGCGGCGGCTGGCGTCCGGGAGATCCGGACGCATCCCGTCCCGCGCAGGCACGCACGAGGTAGCGTCCTGAGTTTGCCGCTCTGGCGACGGGAACAGCAGCAGCCGCGGGCCACCTACAGAACCGCGTGTGCAAGCCGGGCGGGCGGGCTGGCCCCGGATGGCGTCTCGTAGATCGGTAGTGGATCCAGAAAAGCTGCCTTGATGCGGGCGACAGAGACAACTTCCTCTTTGTCCTTGTGCCGGATGGTCACTGTTTTAGATGACCGCCTGCACACGTGGAATGGGCTGTCGTAGGGCGGCTCTAGCGGTGAGTGTGAGGCGTCTCTCCGGACGAAAACATGGGTGCAGTCCGGGAGTTCTTCGGAAATGAAAGCGTTCTTCGATGACTGCTGGCGTGGCTGCACCGGGCGGAGTTGCCGCATGGCTCGCCGGAGGAGGTCGACTTACGACGCCGGGTCCAGCGGTACCTTGCAGGGTTGGTGACTGAGGAACTCCCCTGGGAGCCGGAGTGTTGTACCGTAAACGAGCTCCGCAGACGTGCAACCCAGATCCTCTTTTAGAACTGAATGCACGCCCAGCAGAACCAGTGGTAGGAGATCGGTCCAACAAGTGGCCGCATCTGCCGCCCGCAGAGCTGTCCTCAGCTGTCGATGGAACCTCTCCACCATGCCGTTACTCTGCGGGTGGTAGCTGGTGGTGCGATGCCTAGTGCAGCCAAGAGGCGCCGACAGTTGCTACCACAGAGCGGACTCAAACTGGGCACCGCGTTCGGTGTGACCTGTGCCGGCACTCCAAACCGAGCCACCCAGTCGGCGACGAGGGCGCGGGCGATGGTGACCGCCCGGATGTCCGCAACAGGGATAGCTTCCACCCAGCGGGTGAACCGGTCGATGCACGTAAGGAGGTACGTGTGACCATCCGACGGGGGCAGTGGGCCGACAATGTCGATGTGGACGGCGTCAAATCGAGCGTCCGGTAGCGTGAAGCCATATGTTGGTGCCCGTGTGTGCCGATGAATCTTTGCCCGTTGACACGAGGTGCACGCTCATGTCCACTCCTCGATGTCTCGGCGCATAGAAGGCCACACAAAACGCTGGGAGGCGAGTTCTTGTGTGCCCAGCGGGGGCCGCGGTGCCTGCAGCATGGCGATCTTCCGTGAAAGTGTGTCAGCCACAGTGTTCTCCTTCCCTGGTACGTGCCTGACGTCAGTGGAGCCATGCCCGATGAAGTCGAGGTGCCGGAGCTCCCTGGGCGAGTAACGGTCAGAGTTTGACCCGATCACGGACACCAGGGGCTTGTGATCCGTGAAGGCGGCAAAGTTCCGACCATCGACGCTGTGCCGGAAGTGCCAGATCGCCAGGTGCACGGCAAGGAGTTCTCGGCCGAAGGTGCTGTGCCGGAAGTGCCGGATCGCCAGGTACACGGCAAGGAGTTCTCGGCCGAAGGTGCTGTGCCGGAAGTGCCAGATCGCCAGGTACACGGCAAGGAGTCCTCGGCCGAAGGTGCTGTGCCGGAAGTGCCAGATCGCCAGGTACACGGCAAGGAGTTCTCGGCCGAAGGTGCTGTGTCGGAAGCGCCGGATCGTCAGGTACACGGCAAGGAGTTCTCGGCCGAAGGTGCTGTGCCGGAAGCGCCGGATCGTCAGGTACACGGCAAGGAGTTCTCGGCCGAAGGTGCTGTGCCGGAAGTGCCAGATCGCCAGGTACACGGCAAGGAGTTCTCGGCCGAAGGTGCTGTGCCGGAAGCGCCGGATCGCCAGGTGCACGGCAAGGAGTTCTCGGCCGAAGGTGCCGTGTCGGAAGCGCCGGATCGTCAGGTACACGGCAAGGAGTTCTCGGCCGAAGGTGCTGTACCGAGTCTCCGCCGGCTTGGGGCTCTTCGAGAAGAACGGCAGCGGCTCCCAACGGCCAGCGACGAACTGCTGGAGAACCGCTCCGACGCCAGTGTCTGAAGCGTCGACCTGCAGACTTAGGAGTGCACCCGGCGTAGGGTAGCCTGCGCCAACTGCTGCTTAACCGGACGAAACACTTGCCCAGCGTCGGCGGACCAGATGATGGGGCGGTGGCTCTTCGAAGCTTTCTTGCTGAGCAGACTGGTGAGTAGGGCCAGTATAGCTGCGGCGTCGGGCATAAAACGATGATAATACGCCACCACTCCGGTGAAACGCCGAGCTGCTTCTCCGTAGTTGGTTACGGAAATCCTACACCGCAGGTAGTTTGTCTGGAAGGGTGGGGGGGGGGGGGGGGACGATGCCGAGCTCAGTGACTTCATGGCCAAGGAACTGAACTTTCCCGGTCCCGAACACACATTTCTTTTCATTAATGACCAGCCCGAACTTGTCGAGTCGTTCGAGGACCATTTGAAGGTGTTTGAGATGTTCATGCTCCGAGTTGCTGGCAACCAAAATGTCGTCCAAGTAGACAAATGTCCCTGGCACTCCATGCAGCACTTCATCCGTGAATCGTTGGAGGGTTTGGCTGGCATTACGCAGACCGAATGGCAATCGGATACAGGAGCGTGAATACGGCTCCAGGGGCACATGGCTTCCGAGATCTGGAGCTTTTACCAGGCATGGTGCCTTAGAGCTGACGTCGTTTGCATTTGCACTGTGCTGTTCAGCTGTTCGGTGTCGGGGGAGCGATTAGCGCGCGGGGGGGGGGGGAACGGGC
>NW_023596746.1:64708-149295 GCF_011947565.3 Pollicipes pollicipes | reverse complement strand
TCGCCATCCCTGTCGCCGTACGTGCGCAGCTCGAGACCCAGCTGAAGCCGCTGCCTGCGCGCGCCGACGAAGTGCAGCAGGCGTTCGCAGGGGGACTGACCGGCCTTCTACCGCGCCTCTGGCCGGAGCTGCGGTTCGTCATGGGCGCGTTCGCCGGGCTGACGAACGCAGCTTATCACCGTGAGATGGCGCTGTACGCTGGCAACGTGCCGGTGATCGCGCAGGTGTACGGCTGCACAGAGGTCGGCCTCGTGGCCGCCATCACAGACTTCCGGCGCCCCGAGCGACCCGTCTACACCCTTATGCCTAAAGCGGCCTTCTTCGAGTTCCTGCCGGTGGTGGACGACCGGATCCAGGAACTGGCGGAGATCGGTCGGCAGGAGCCGCTGCTGGCCGACCAGCTGCAGGAAGGCGGCGAGTACGAGCTCATCGTCACCACCAGGGGTGGTTTGTGTCGCTACAGACTCGGAGACGTTGTCCGCTTCGCCGGGTACTTCAACCGCACACCACAGGTGGAAATATTATACCGGTGAGTGGTGTGCGTGCGTGCGTGCGTGCGTTTTTGCGAGAGGCTCTTGGCTTCCGTCTTCAAGTGCATCCTTAGAGCACCAGCTGGCAGGTTTCGAGAAAGAATATTCTTCCAAGGTACAGCTTTTGTATGAAGTAAAAACTGTTTCCCTTAAACCGCTTTTTACGTTATAATTAAGGTAGCAAAATGGCTTGGTTTTTCCTTTATAGTTGGATTCTTACTGGTAGAAAACAATATAGCAGCTGCCAACTTTTCAAGGTCACACGCTGCCACGATTATTTCACCTGCAGCGCTGGGTACATACTGAACGCAAGCGACGAGATGGTATCGGAGAAGGTGTTCTTCGAGGCGCTGGAGGATGCGCTTGCCCTCTGGCCAACGGACGTGCACCTCGTGGACTATACGGTCGCTCCCAGTCAGCTGC
The DNA here is from genome assembly GCF_011947565.3 of Pollicipes pollicipes. Classification (NCBI taxonomy): domain Eukaryota; kingdom Metazoa; phylum Arthropoda; class Thecostraca; order Pollicipedomorpha; family Pollicipedidae; genus Pollicipes; species Pollicipes pollicipes. The sequence goes on along the minus strand of NW_023596746.1, from coordinate 148,342 downwards.
TGCCGCTCTCCGAGCATCAGCTGGCTCCCCACTTCCATCTGTTTGTAGAGCTGGACGGACCGCTGCTGTCTGACGAACAGACCAAACTGGTGAGACCACGCAGCCAGCGGAGCTGAGCAGGCCGTTGAAGGACGTTCTAGCGATATTCCCGAACGTTCACTGGTTGTATGAACACAATGTATGTCAAAAAATGCGTGGTTGCGAGTTTGTATGATCTTCTACTTTGTCTAACAACATTATTTGGTAGACGATTCGTAGTAGCCTCGTGGTAGTCACGCTGATATGACGCAGGCCCCATACATAGCCCAAATGTGCTTAAGAACTGCCAAAATAGCTGAAGATCTTGGAAGACATTCAGGCAACAAGGTGCGAAATATTGCACCAAAATTCAAACGCAAACACCTGCCCCGGCTACACCACGCAATACCCCCCGCCCCTGGTGGGAGGCCTGGCCACAACTGCGGCCCACACCGACAGCTCGCGCCTCTCCGCAGGTGGACGAGACGCTACGACGGCGGCACGCGAGCTACGACAACAGTCGGCGGCGGGAGCGCGTATGCCCGGTTGTCGTCCGTCAGCTGCCGGCGGGCGCGTTCCGCCGCTTCCGGGACCACTTGCTGGCAACCACGACCGCCAGTCCCACCCAGTTCAAGATGCCCCGCGTGCTGAGAACCGCGGAGGCGGCCGAGTGGCTCCTCAAGTGTCACCTCTGAGTGAAGCTCGCGAGTAATGTCATGTGCGCATAGAGGATGACGCACCGGCATGAGAGCAACGACGGATCACAAGTTTGCCTGTTTGCATTAAGGCTGTACCTCAGTGGGGCACGCGACTCCACTAACTGGTCAGCTGAACAAAATGCGATTCAGTGGGACGGAGCGACGTGTTTAGTGCCAGAAACACCCTGGGTTAGTCTCAGACTGGAGCGTACTTTCTGCAGATTGTGTGCTACCGTTTGGCCCTGATATTTTTTGTAGTTGAGCGTCAGTGTAGATATATATGCCTACGCAACGTTTAGAAAAATCATCGTACACCATTCGTCGTGTTTAAGGCGGAACATACCGTCAATAATCTTAAAACAGATAGATTCATGCTCCTACCTTCACTGCCTTGCTGTTGCGTAATTACAATATTTCTGGTTATCAAGAACTATAAAAAATGTACGGGACCAAGGTAGCAATATTAATGCAATGAAAAACATTTCTTATCGCGTCTAGGTACGTTTATGAAACGGACAGGCCAGAAAAGTCCAGAACATAGCCTAAACTAAACTAAACTAAACTAGCCTAGCCTAAGCTAACCTAACCTAATGCAACCTAACCTAATGTAGCCTAACAACCTTAACCTAACCTCACCTAGCCTAACCTAACCTTACCTAACCTACCTAACCTAACCTAACCTAACCTAACCTAACCTAACCTAACCTAACCTAACCTAACCTAAACCTAACCTAACATAACCCCCACCCCTATCCCCTTCAACCCAATGTCCCACTGGCATCCATGTTCCATGTCATATTATATGTACCGTATCAAGGAGTTTTGTTTAGCCGCCATATTCTCATTTTGCTTTTCATTCCCACGGAACAACGTCATATTTCCCCACCATGTTGACCAATCTACAAACAATACGGAAGACTGCTTCGATACGCAAGAAACACATTTTATTGAATTCTTGTTACCTCGGCCTCATACATTTTTATAGTTCTTGATAAGCAGTAATGTTGTGATCGCGCAGTAATGTTGCGATCACGCGTAGAAATGGCGCCGGGGGCCGTGGTTGCCTGCGTGTTTGCGCTCGGATGTTCGCTATCGTAGTTATTTAAGTTCCAAGGTAAGAGCTTAGATGACCTGTTTTACGGTTAATTACGATATGTGCTGCGTTAAAAACGACGATGCTCTGATGTAGCTCTGATGCTGATGCTGATGTACATCGCTCTTTCTTAACATGAGGTAGCAATGTATACCCTGACCTGAGCGTCTGGTGGTGTGGTATATTTGATATTGCGTTACAGGGACTGCTTCACGCTTGTATGAGCTTTCGGGCAGATGAACACAATTTTCGAGAACCTTCCCTGCAGTTCACAGCTACGCCCTCGCAGTTCAGGCTTCAGCCACACTGGGAGAGAACGGCCCTTCAGTCCCTGACCTTCCGGAAGGGGCAATGTACCCCCCCCCCCCCTCCCCCCAGTGTGCCACCCACAGGCTCCGTTTCCGGAAAAGGTAAGAGGTCTCCCCAGCGCTAAAAGGGCGGATAGAAGTGTGGTCAAAGATAAGAGAAGACAACTTACGGTAGCCTCACTAAGTCCAATCTGTTACAGAATCGACTAATAAAACTAATTAGACGACATTATTTTTGGAGCCTGCGCTTGCCGTCTTATGACCGGCAGCCGACATTCTGCAGCCGACGTCAGGCGGCGGAAGCCGGGCGCGCAAGGTCGACAGTCGTGAAATAATGCTGCCGAAAGTTTTCCGCTATCAATTCTTATCGTTCAAAGACTAGACTGGACTGTTTACTTGACCCGCTTCGTTTTAAGGTTGTCCTCTGAGCAAATGACGGTTGTAGCAGCACCAAATGTAAAGGTTAGACCTTTACTTTTCCAGTTCCACCACAATATTTCAGCACTACCTCGCGGCGCTACTAATCCGTTCCTGTGATCAATCTAGGGATTGCATAGATGAAATAAACATTTGGACTAAACGTTTTCACTGGTGTCCTAAAACGTTCAAAGGCTTCTTTTTCAGATACACCATCGTTTTCGCCCAGTCCAGTGGCCGCCACCTAATGCTGCCGCAGGCTGACACCACGCAACATACGGAGAATGCTACGCCGGATGTCGTTTTTGGTCCAGACTGGCGAGCGTGTGTGTTCATAACTATCTTACACAACTTGTAATTGCCCAACTCTAAACGCAGGTTTAACATCTACAGAGGAACGTGACTTGGCCATGTTGACACAATTTTGACCTATTTCGATCTACAATGTACATCACGGGTCCTCAATATCTCTGCATAGAATTCGGCAACAATTCCGAGAAAGCCCACCGCTTAGTACTATCGTTTTAGAGTGAGTTAACTGAGCCATTGTGAAATGAATAGCACCGGCGCTTTATTCCATGCAGTCATTTAATGCACGTGCTTTTTAGTTTGTTGACCTCAAAATACAAGAGAAAATTATATCTTTCGGGGACTTCTGACCTGTTTGCATTAAATATGGAAAAGAACAATAAAGTCAAGAATATGACCCTCCTCGAATCGGGTGCGCCATATCCGGTACTTTGTGTTTAGGGGCCTTTCACTATCAGAGGGCATTCGTCAACCCTGTGCATCCTATTAGCAAGACTCTGGCTGCGCCCCTGCAGACCTCTATGTACCCAACGTCGCTCCTGCGCCGTTCCAGCTCCTCAGGCCCGCTGTGTTGACAGAGGACCCCTCTGGCCAGTGAGGAGTTCCTGACCAACGGCGTTTCCGGTGACTGTTCGGGGGCTCCAGTGACCGCCTGAGGGTCCTCCGGCCACCAACGGACACCTCTAATCGCTCAAAGGCCCATCCGACCACTTTAGTGCTAATCTGGCTACCCAGGACCCACTGGTCTGTTCAATGGCCCGTTTGGTCGCCGGGTTATTTAGCCGTGCACTCGCTATACTCCGGAATCTCAATGGTTTTATTAGCACTTCGGGGCACCTTTCGCCGCTCCTATACCGCCTCCAAGAGGCACGAGAAGAGACGTACTCCTGAGAGTCGTTCTGGCTCCAAAGGGGATATTTTTGTTGCTTATTTGCTGCTCCGACCGTTCAGGGGCTCTCTGGACACTCAGTGGTAGAAGTACACGTCAAGGGCTCTCTTTTCAGCGCCCTTCTTGTCGCTCAAAGGCCTGTCCAGCCAGCGATTGGTCACTCTTTCCACTAAAAAGCCTTTCGGCGCCTGACCTACCCCTCAGGCTGGAACTCAGCACATGGCTGGAAATCTCGTAAGGCCCTCTGGAAAGGCCCCAGGCCCCGGAAAACCTCACGAGCCGTCTGCATTGAACCTGGGGTTCTGAAGAGCGGGTCCGGCGGGTCCAGGCTGCCCCCTAGAAGGGATATTTTCGGGGCGGGCAGCGCAGAGAAAAGTGGCCGGAATGAATGAAAAAGTAAAAACGAGATTTTTGCTGTCAATTAAGGTAGTAAGTGTAGCCAAGTGAATTAAATAAGTCATTACGGCAGCACCATAGGCAACCTATGTGCTAAAATTCATGACTACAAGACTGGACCCCTGAATCGACCAGAAGAGTTCCGGTACCGTCACACACAAATCTGACATACTTCGAGCTCCCCGGAAATACTCAAGATACCTGTCGAACACTCAACTGAAGTCGGAATAATTCGAACGGAATTTTGCTTTTCGGAGCGGTGCTGCTGATCAACACGAATGTTGCGGAATTGCCCAAATCTCCGCGGGCCTTAGGCACAGAAAGATACTGGTGGCTTTCTCTGGGTCTCTTTGGGAATGTTAATCATTCGTAGACGATCTAATTCAAAACTAAATACCTTAGCACACAAGGAGATACAAAAGATATTCAACTTGTTTTGACTGTGCAAACTAGCACCAAAAGCGAAATGGATCCAGTATCATTTTAGCTGCGACTACATTGATGAGGGGATGATAAAATGTAGACAAGTTGTAACAAGGTAACAGACTATCATCCAAATAGGCTTGGATGCTAGAGAAAAGAATGCGCGCCTTTGGTGCGTCAACATGCGCAATGAAAGACAGGTGAGCTTTTGTATGAAACGGGTCATTGAGTAGGATCGGTCTGCTGTCCATTACGCCGTAATAAACTGGCTTAAACACATCAGGTAATCGTCCAAACGGCAAAAACTGTATAAGCTTAAGCCAAAATGTCGTGTACCTTCGGCAACTCAAAAAGTGTCACAAGCTTCCAGCTGCCTCCAAGCCTGCGCGCGGGTTTTCACAAAAAGCTTAAGATCTTTTCAAAAATTGAGATCGGTGTGCCGCTCTCAAAATGAAGTGGCCTAAAAACCGAGATGTTCTCAAGTTGGGGAAGGGGAGCGGGCTCTCTTGCGGTTGATCGGGTCGTAAGGGCTCGAGGCGCCTGGATCCTGGACAGGCCCCTCCCCACCCAATTTCCAAGAGCGGTCTCCATCTCTGCCTAGGGCCTGTTGGTCGAATTAACAAGTGGGCTGGCAGTCCGGCGCTTCGCGGAAGCGCACGCAATCTCGACGAAATGCGCATCAGCTGACCAGTCCGGGACAGGGACTGCGCGCGTGACGTACTGCCCGCGGGCCAGCTCTGACGGCGGGGGCGTGGCATTGATCGTCCGCGACTGTAACGATCTGGGCGGGCGGAGAGGACCGCCCAGTTGGCCGGGGACCGACCTGTTGAGTGCAGCCTCCGGCAGCGGTCGCGGCGGAAGGGGGCAGACGTTAGGCCTGTGTCGCCCTCCCACAGGTATGTCTAGGGCTAAGATCGGATTAAATGGTCTTCATGACATCGCAAGATATTCGTGGTATATAGTAATTGTATGTGGTGTACCAAGCGCGGGTTAACTGGGACATAGTGCTCTCTTGTCCCAGATTTTGATATGAACTTTTTCAAAGGCTATATGGTACCATCAATATTTTTTGAATTTTTTCTGGATCTGACAAGTGGTTTTGAGATACTGCCTCTACAACTTTAAAACTTGACGACGCGAGGGTAAGACTGACTTGTGTGTTCCATTAACTAGCGCAATGATACAAATGATGCATATTCATCACACAAAAGCTCGTGGTCCGTAAGTTATGACACATGCTTTGTGCTCAATATTCCCTAAAATGATCTCGTGACGTTGTGATCTTGAGTCGCGAGGCCTGCTTCGATCTCATCGGGGTACAATTTATGGTTTTAGTGGCTAAAAGGTAAAAAGATAATTGGTCTTTGAGCTGGGTACACACAAAATGATAGACCTCATTAAATGCTGCATTTATTTGTTTTTTATGTCATATTATTGCGAATAAGCCACCTTTGCCGAAGGAGGTTCAGCTTTGACGCGGGAAGAATTAACACGCACTCGGGTGGAGGTGAATTTGACTGCCTTACTAAAAAAAAAAATTCCGAAATAATTTCCGAACGGCGCAACGGTGCCGCATCACACTTTGCATAGATGTAGCCAATTAAACAGTTAATTTGTGTATAAGGCATCAAATTACTTTTGTTAAGTAGCTGACCTATGACAGGTCAAAGTCAGGCCATGGTTGTCAGCGAAAGCAATTCCTAGGACATAGGTCAATCTGATATGGCAACGGAGTTCTAAACGAAGCCACGCATCTTTGAGACGGTATTGTTTACGAATGAAAAATCGAATTTAGGATTAAGACTAATTCATTAGCCTTGATTCAGGTATAAATTTTAGGTCGAGGTCAAAGCCAAATTGTTTGGCCATGTTGTGTTTCTATAGGCTTTTGCTGTGTGGGCTAGTTTTTGGCGCTCATTTCAAATTTCTTGGTTAAAGGGAAGCAAGAGAATGCTTTACATGAGTTGCATAAAGATGAAGAAAGGTCACTGACCGAGAATGACCTCGATCAATCGTTTGTTTTTAGTGAAATACCGCCTAACGTAATCCTTGACGCTTAATGAAATTCAAAAATTAGCACAATGTCGCAGATTCATCGTCACCTGGACATTTTGAAGATCAAATAAAGCCAATGACCTGAAATTCACACCAGCGGCCCTTTGCTTCTGAGAAATGCACGGGGAAAGGGTGGTTGTATAAAAAGTCTGGGGGAAATTCGTACACCGATCTGAAATTTGACTTTGTTTGACTTTGTTTGACCTCGTTTGACTTTATCTCACCTTGTTGGCTAATATGTGACCAGCAGGCCGTGACCTTGGGGCCTAAACATTTGACTAAGTGAATTCAAACCCACGCCTATCAAACATCTGAATGTCTTGTTTCCAAGTTGGTGTCTTTGAAATGAAACAAAAACAAATTTTGTGTTTTTGCTGTCAATTAAGGGCATAGGCAGCCTGTGTGCTGAAATTCATGACTACGACAAGACTGGTGCATCCCAAAAACAAGCTCTCTTGCTTTTGAGATTTCCGTGGTCAAACTGGCCCTCACCGGTCGCAAAATGACTACCGACGTCGGAGAGCGCTTAAAGTACATTAATAAAAGCGAACTTGTTTTTCTATGAAAAGAAATTGGAATAGTTCCCGAATAATTGTAAGAAGGGTGAAATCTTGAAGTCGACAACCGTATTCGTCTTGCTGTGTGTGATATCTGTACGCGTGCATTCACTCATCCTTCACGCCTTTTCCTCCGGTTCCGTTCGAGCGTGCCGGCGTCTCTATCGCCGATCGACTCGTGGTGGTCGTATGGACATGTGACTTGCGCGCATGCGTTTTCGACATGGATGATTTCGGAGATCATTCCCCTCTAGGGGTGTTGACTTGCGCTCTTTTTTTTAAGGTGTTCCCGCTCTCCCATACGGAGTTGGGCTTACGTAATATTGGCTGGCCCCTCCAATATGTTAACACGCGCTCGAGTGGCCGGTCGAATACCCTTCACTCGAGTGGGGGGTCAATAGGACCCCCACCCACGCGGGTGGGGGTCAACATGGCCCCCTGAGATCTTAAAAAGTATGAGAGCTAGAGATACTAAATTCACGAAGCGTATTAACCTGTACATGAACTTACTTGCGTCAAGTTTGAGATTTTTAGGTCATGATCTTTTGGTCTTCTGGTTAAAAAGGGTCAAAAAAGGTCAAACTCCAAGGTGGTGTCTAAAGCGTCCCCAGAACCTAGATGCCCGGTCTAAGCAGAAGGCCACTGATGCTCATTTAAGGTCATTAACCTTGTCTGAGCTCTTGAAGGTTATGGTGACCAAATTTTCCAAGACTGCTTGGAGTTTGGGATTTGAACAAGCGTCAAAGATTGCGCTAGGCAATGCGCTCCTAAAAGCAATACATTGACCTGGGCAATTTTAAGTTAGTCACCTATTTAACCTCTCAGAATTCTGTTGAACGTGTATAATGCGGTTCCTCTCATCAATAGATTCGCAATGAGCACCAGAAATTAGCACGCACAGTATAATTAATAGCTCTAGAGTAACAAGACAGGTTCGTTTTCGCCGTGGTTCGACCTTCATACCTGCCTTAGGTCAATTCCATTCCTTCATTCATTTGTTGCGTTGCCTAAGAGGCTACCTCACAGGTGCATGGCTTCGTCTAAGACTTTGTTGCATTATGTTGAACGATTTCTCAGAAATTGTATTCGTCAAATTCATGGCCTAACTTTAACTCGTTGTAGGTCAGTGACTTTACACTTAACATCTAAATTTGTACTGCCTAAGAATCCTCTATTCAATTATCTACAGTTATGCAATATTTGACACGGCTACGATGAGTCGTTCGGAAACCATTCCGGAAAAAACCTATTAGGGGAGAGGTTAAATTGGCCCCGCTCACCCGGGCGCGTGTTGAGCTGGAACGCTACACATCTTTAGCGAGACGTGAGATGCCACAGTGAGCGGCGAGCGGGCATGTACGGTTTATTTTATGCTATGCCACTCAAATAAAAAGCTGCCTCACCACTTTTTTTATTGTGGTTTGCTAAAACGAGGTGGGCTAAGTCCTTTGACAAACACAAACCTTGGGCATTTTCGTTGTCTGTCCCAGCTGCCCCCCCCCCCCAAAAAAAAGGACGTGCACAAAGTTTTACACTTTTGCTCCCCTTCATCCAGTGCTGATCTTTTTACGGTCATGCATCTATTGAATAACCGAAGCAAACAGTGCCGCACTGGTTCGTTTTATCATGATATGTGGTGGGTGTCACCTGAGACGGCGCCGCTAATGGGGGCGACGGGGTCGTGACGACATCACAGCTCTTGAATAAAATAAAAAATGTATCGGATGTCGTGCGCTTTATACCTGACCTTGCTGTAAATGAACATCAGCATGTAACTTCCCAATGTGTCTTAAGCAACACCAAAGTAAGGCATGGGGCCGCCGGAGTAGGGAATTGAGCAGGGTCCAAAACCCCCAACTCTCTGAAAAATAACAAAAAAGTAACAAAAAATAAATGATAAAAGGGTGAACGATAACACTTCCGATTGGGAACCCGTGGCCTTCGGTGTCCCAGAAGAATCACTCTTGGTTCCTCTCCTTTTCACTTGTTAGCAATGTTCCGTGAGTAATTGAATCCGGCTGCCTTTTGTGTGCCAATGTCGCACAAATGTTCACTACAATTACGTCCCCAGCTCATGGCCTGCTGCTGCAAAATGAGCTCGATCATCTAGTAACGTGGTTAATCAGGTGGGAGCTGAACTTCAACACTTTAAGATGTGAAACACTCATGATGACCCTCAAGCGTGCTCCCGTACAGACCAAGTATTTTATCGATAGCACTGAGCTTTAACATGAGTAAAAAAATTAAGAATCACAGCGCAACGTTGGGTACCAAACTACGTAACGCTGAATACCAAACCATGTTGTAAAATGCTGGGGATTTCATTAGCTTCCCTCGATCGAGCCCCTATCTTCTGACATTGCTGGCGGAAAGTTTGGATTTCTCCGATGCCGCGCGACTGTCAGATTCAGGATTTGTTTCGGGAAGTCACTTTGGTGAGCGGTCGCCACAGGCACCCCGGGGAACGCTCCGATCACCCCAGGCGGGAAAATATCGGGAAACGGTCCGGAAAAGGCTGGTTATCCAAACCAAGTGGTCACCCATTCAGGGCTGATCACTGGCGTCCCCCAACCGAAAAACTGAGGAACGGTTGGGATATTTCGATTGGCATTGAACCGGAACTGCTGGCTGGACGTTTCCTCATCCCGCCTGAACGGGCGCCGAAACGGCCGCCTGCCAACTGCAGTGAGCAGCACCCCCGCCTGCCACTTACACGGCAGCACGGCATCTGGCGCGCCGAAACCGCCACCTGCCAACTGCAGTGAGCAGCACCCCCGCCTGCCACTTACACGGCAGCGCGGCATCTGGCTCGATAATGGCAATGTTGAGATGTTCGGTCGCCTCTGGAAGTGCCGGTGGCGCCAGACGACGGCTTCAGATGACCTACACATGGCTTAAGAGGCCCGAAACGCGCCGCTGAACGCCGTTGAACGAAACCATTCAATAGCGCATGACCAATGGCATAAGTCATAAGGAAAATGCTCATGAAAAGTACCCATGACAAATAATAATGGGGAAAATTATGCTAAAGTCGTGACAAAAAATGAGACATGGAGCACAAAATGCAAGGCACGCACCTACAGTTCTGTAGTTCGTTCAGGACACGTTACATCCAGCAACGACTCGACAGCAACGATGATCTTGATTTTCTTGACGCAGACATGGGTGTGGTGGAAGGGGCCTAGTTAGACAATGGTCTAATTACCACGCACCACGCGTCCATTATGATTTCGGGATTCTGTGTTGCATGAGTCCATAGTTTGTATGCGTCCTTGCGGCATGCTGTCACATATGTCAAAACGCTGGGGAGAACCACCGCATCCGGACTTTAGCATGGATCCCTGAACAACTAAACAAATGCGCCCACCAGGGCTGTGGACTTCAGGGTGCGGGACGAAATCTGCCGTCCAAAGGCAAAAGGCCTAAGCGCTAACAAGTTAGCTGTCTAGGAGGAACATTTTTAAGCTTCGCCGAGTTTAATATGGTCTAAGATACTTCGAAAATTGCGAATATGCTGAATGCAAATTACTGAAAAATTTGACATTGTATCACAAGATGCAGCCAACTGATAGGCATTGCGTCGTCTAAATCACTCCATTTTTCGAGAAGATCTTAGACCTTTTTACCTTTGGGCGGCAAAAATGACAGCGCAGCCGCCCCGGGAGGGCGAACAGCGTACGTAATAAACGCCACCGCGACCGCTCATAAAATGTCACGATTTAACCCGCGCCATGTCGAGGGTCTGAGACAACCGAGCCCTGCCGGGCGGTAATTCTGATAGATGCAGTTAACACCTATGTTAACACTTTAGGACGGATAATGAGGGAACGAAATAAGCGTTAAGACTGTAGGAAATCTTTTCCGACCATTTCTGTTTGACAAAAAGGGTTGGTCAAATCAGGTCATCGTTCAAAATTGATCTACGAGTACCCGACAAGAACAATGTTATTTCACAGTGTTTCTGACTTTATTTTATTAGGTGTAGCTCTGGGAAAAAGTATTTTATACACCAAAACACTTCAGCCTGACCTAAAGGTCAGCAGAGGTCAACTCAGGTCGAATGTGTAAGCCATTCAAATGAAAAAAATTAAGTGCTTACCGAGTCTCTATGACCAGTGTAATGTTTTTTCTTTGGTCAGAAATAGTGCGTCGCACATCTACAGGTACTCAAGATCGCATGGCCGTCGTATGCACTATACACGGTCCCTTAAACACTTTTTTTCTACGCCGTTACCCAAGAACAGGTAACCGGGAGTGCCCCTCCCTCAATCCCAGCGACGCAGTAAACCGTACGTTAACACCAGAAAACATAAAATCAAGTCGCGGCACTGCCAGCTAGGAAGATGAAACAAACTTAAAAAAAAAACAGGCGAGGAGGTGGAGCAGACCCGAGGGAATTGCGTTATGTGAGAGGTAGGGAAAAATCATAGATGAAAAGGCTTAAAGTAGTCATTAGCCAAAATCAGCTAATGACAGCCCGCTACAACCGCCCAATAATCTACAACCACTCAATTCCCCGTGTTAGTAAGGGTTATACAGTCACAAATCGGAGGGGGCAATTACCTGGTCATTTTTGTGCTGGGTTTTGGGCTGGATTTCCAGGGAGTCCACCCAGCTAAGCAGAGCTTGTTGCTGGGAGAACTCCCGGAGCCAGCGCCATGAATTTGGGTATTTGTGCATGACTTTATATCAGAAATTGATTATGAAACTTGGAGGAGGTCAAATATGAAGTGCGTTGGATATGTACAGCACAAGGATGGCAATGTCTTCAAATATGTTTGTTACGTTAATATATGTTCACGAAATGCTTGCGGATGATGTTCTTAACGATGGTTTTCGATACAGGAATATCAGCTATTCTTGGAAAATATGGAACCATAATGTCGTTCCACAGCTTAGGGCCAAGGCAGGATGCTGTAAATGGCACTTGGCAATGTATTTGCACCAGATTGGGAACAGGCACGTTGGCGCATGAAATTATGCGTCATCAGCATCAGAAACGCGATTAAGAGATGGCTACACACGTCGCACTTGTTCATCCAGTCTCTCCGCTACAAACAACATAGGTCAATGACTTTTGATGGCCTCATATGACTGCATGTTTTCACGTGGCGTATTGTGTGCTCATCATGTACTGGAACGATATCATAGCACGCTTTCAGTGGAATATTTTAATTGTGCGTACAAAGTTACTCTACGAAGCTGCCTATATTGAGCCCAGCATGTGATGTGCAGAAGGCATCCACTGACGTAGGTCATGACCTGGAGCAAGGTTATGTGCTCTGTGGTCATATGATGGCTTTGTATGTGGATAAGTCCTCTTTTCTCACATACAAACGCCAAAATGGCACAGAATATGTCATATATGCTGGTAGCTTTTTGAGGGCAGCGTAGGTGGCGATGGCCTTTGGTACGTGTCCTCCGAAGCCTGGAGCTATTTCTGAGGACTGTCTTAATGTTTTATCATCAACGCACTGTTCCGTTCTGCTCTGAAAGCCCTTGTTGTAAGGAAATGATGCCTACGCTATTCGTTCTGCGTTTGGCTGCCTTGCTTATTGAGCGTGCGCTGGGGGCTTCCGGTCTGTGAAGCTTTTTGGGTACCCGTTCCCGCAGAATGTGTGGGTTAGATTATTTATTTCTCTCTTTTTAGGTGCGTCATCACCGCTTACGGTTTTTGGGCGATGCTGAAGGCAATGTCGATGACTTTTTTATGTCTGGGCGGTGGGACTGGAAGTTCAGGTAGGAACCGCCTGATTTTGGTTTCCGTTATATTGATCCGAGGTGATAGTCTGAACAATTATTGTATGCGGGCTTTTAATACCTCGTCTCAATGCTTCCGTAAAACTTCAGCATATTTACAGCCTGTTGATCGAAACATTGCGGCCCGCTTTCCCAAAAAGCTCGAAGACTTTCACCATGGTCAAAATAGTAGGACATTTACGTCCTGGAAAACTAGAGGTGCGGGGGTTTGATTCTCTGCGGTGCCCGCCTTTCCTGCAAAATGAGAGGCAGGCGCCGCCATAAAGCCTCAACCGCCGAATGCGTCGTGAATCTCCAGTAAAAACAACAAGCTTGCAAATCGAAACATGTGTAGACCGTTAGTGTTCCTAACAGCCACCGCTTTGATTCATACTACTAGAGGCGCGTAGCTCCAGTTTCTTCCCTGGCCTTATTAACACACGCCCGGGTGGCGGGCTAGATACCCTTCGCTCGGGTGGGGGTGGGTTGAGGGGGCAATTTGGCCCCCTGAGACCTCTGGAACTAAGAAAGCTAGATACACCAAATTTGTACGTTGTGTTGACCTGCGCGTTAACTCATTTCGTTCAAAGTTTGAGGTTTCTTAGGTCATGACCTTCAGGTCAAATAAGGTCAAACAAGGTAGAATTCTAGTTTGGTCTCCAAAGTGCCTCCAGAACCTTAGATAACTGTTTCTGAGCGAAAGGTCACAAGCTCATTTAAGGTCAGTAACTTTGCTTGACCTTTTGAAGGTCATGGTGACCAAAATCATACAGGACTGCTCTGAGTTTTGCACTTGAATAAGTGACAAAGATTACGCTGGGCAGTATGCTCCTAAAAAAAATGTCGACCTGGGTCATCTTAGGTCAATGACATATTCTTACCTCTTACAAGTCAATGAAATATGTATAACGCGGTTCCTGCAATCGATAAATTCGAAATGAGCACCAAAAGCTATCCCATACAGCAAACCCTAGAGTAATAAAGCAGGCTAATTTTGACCCTGGTCTGACCTCCATATCTGACCTTAGGTCAACTTTATTTGCTCATTCAATACTTGAGCTGCCCAAGAAAGTATTTTAGACGTATGGCTTCGTCAAACACGCCGTTGTTGCATCAGATTGAACGATTCTCCTAGAAATTGCCTTCGCTGAAACCATGACCTGACTCTAGTCCTGCCATAGGTCAACGACCTTACAAAGTATGTCTATTTTTTATATGAAACGATTCGCCATCCAATTGTCTACAGCTATGCAAAATTTGGCGCGGCTACGCTACGCCGTTCGGAAACCATTCCGGAAAAAACTTTCGGGGGGGGGGGTCAATTTGACCCCTCACCGGAGCGTGTGTTAACAAATACGAAACGGACCTATGCAAGAACCTCGTAGAAAGAAGGCCAAACCTGCCCTGTGTTGAACTTACTCGGTCGACTAAAGAAATGTATTTGTGAAAAACCAAAAACGACAAAAGTTACGTCATTACCTCCATGTAATGCACTTTCGAGGGAAATAGAGCAGTTGTATATTTAAACCGCTATTATAAGGCATAAAAACTTAAATAGAAGCTCCCTGAATCCCCGAATTTAAAGAATTATGGGGGCTACATCTCAAAAACCGTCGGTGGGGTCGATGTGCCAATCACAGGGATGGGTTCAGGGCGCCAAATAACCGCATGGATGAGTTAATATGAAAATCAGAAACACCAAACATGAAGATGTTTTTCACCTTTTGGTGGTTGATCTATGGTGAAATTCTCTGACTAATAAGCCTGTGTCAAAATACTCTTTGCTGTACCTTTTTCACTTTGTTCCTTTCAATGTGAAATACTTGTGTTGTGATCACCAGTGTGATGAAGGGAGTTTCTGACAGAACCTCGTCCTCATTGGCGAATGGTGAGCAGATCGTTGGAAAACTGAGGCTGCCACCTCACTTGCCAGTGAAGAGCGACTGTAGTAAACAGATTTGTGCAAGACGGCGATGCATTAATCTCACCTTGTCCCCGTTCGGCATTCAAACACTCGCGAGCGGGGAGTGGCGGTCAGGACAGGGAGGAAGGGGTGTACGTTTTCACTGCAGGTTGAGCCAGCTGTCTATGTGGCGGTTTAAACAAAAATGGGTACATCTAAAGGCCCGACCTGACTATATGCCCGTTCCCCCCCCCCCCCCGCGCGCTAATCGCTCCCCCGACACCGAACAGCTGAACAGCGCAGTGCAAATGCAAACGACGTCAGCTCTAAGGCACCATGCCTGGTAAAAGCTCCAGATCTCGGAAGCCATGTGCCCCTGGAGCCGTATTCACGCTCCTGTATCCGATTGCCATTCGGTCTGCGTAATGCCAGCCAAACCCTCCAACGATTCACGGATGAAGTGCTGCATGGAGTGCCAGGGACATTTGTCTACTTGGACGACATTTTGGTTGCCAGCAACTCGGAGCATGAACATCTCAAACACCTTCAAATGGTCCTCGAACGACTCGACAAGTTCGGGCTGGTCATTAATGAAAAGAAATGTGTGTTCGGGACCGGGAAAGTTCAGTTCCTTGGCCATGAAGTCACTGAGCTCGGCATCGTCCCCCCCTCCCCCCCCCCCCCACCCTTCCAGACAAACTACCTGCGGTGTAGGATTTCCCGTAACCAACTACGGAGAAGCAGCTTCGGCGTTTCACCGGAGTGGTGGCGTATTATCATCGTTTTATGCCCGACGCCGCAGCTATACTGGCCCTACTCACCAGTCTGCTCAGCAAGAAAGCTTCGAAGAGCCACCGCCCCATCATCTGGTCCGCCGACGCTGGGCAAGTGTTTCGTCCGGTTAAGCAGCAGTTGGCGCAGGCTACCCTACGCCGGGTGCACTCCTAAGTCTGCAGGTCGACGCTTCAGACACTGGCGTCGGAGCGGTTCTCCAGCAGTTCGTGGCTAGCAGTTGGAAGCCGCTGTCGTTCTTCTCGAAGAGCCTCAAGCCGACGGAGACTCGGTGCAGCACCTTCGGCCGAGCACTCCTTGCCGTGTACCTGGCGATCCGGCACTTCGGGCACAGCGTCGATGGTCGGAACTCTGCCGTCTTCACGGATCACAAGTCCCTGGTGTCCGCGATCGGGTCAAACTCTGACCGTTACTCGCCCAGGGAGATCCGGCACCTCGACTTCATCGGGCATGGCTCCACTGACGTCAGGCACGTACCAGGGAAGGAGAACACTGTGGCTGACACACTTTCACGGAAGATCGCCATGCTGCAGGCACCGCGGCCCCCGCTGGGCACACAAGAACTCGCCTCCCAGCGTTTTGTGTGGCCTTCTATGCGCCGAGACATCGAGGAGTGGACATGAGCGTGCACCTCGTGTCAACGGGCGAAGATTCATCGGCACACACGGGCACCAACACATGGCTTCACGCTACCGGACGCTCGATTTGACGCCGTCCACATCGACATTGTCGGCCCACTGCCCCCGTCGGATGGTCACACGTACCTCCTTACGTGCATCGACCGGTTCACCCGCTGGGTGGAAGCTATCCCTGTTGCGGACATCCGGGCGGTCACCATCGCCCGCGCCCTCGTCGCCGACTGGGTGGCTCGGTTTGGAGTGCCGGCACAGGTCACCACCGAACTGCGGTGCCCAGTTTGAGTCCGCTCTGTGGTAGCAACTGTCGGCGCCTCTTGGCTGCACTAGGCATCGCACCACCAGCTACCACCCGCAGAGTAACGGCATGGTGGAGAGGTTCCATCGACAGCTGAGGACAGCTCTGCGGGCGGCAGATGCGGCCACTTGTTGGACCGATCTCCTACCACTGGTTCTGCTGGGCGTGCATTCAGTTCTAAAAGAGGATCTGGGTTGCACGTCTGCGGAGCTCGTTTACGGTACAACACTCCGGCTCCCAGGGGAGTTCCTCAGTCACCAACCCTGCAAGGTACCGCTGGACCCGGCGTCGTAAGTCGACCTCCTCCGGCGAGCCATGGGGCAACTCCGCCCGGTGCAGCCACGCCAGCAGTCATCGAAGAACGCTTTCATTTCCGAAGAACTCCCGGACTGCACCCATGTTTTTCGTCCGGAGAGACGAACAGCCTCACGCTCACCGCTAGAGCCGCCCTACGACAGCCCATTCCACGTGTGCAGGCGGTCATCTAAAACAGTGACCATCCGGCCACAAGGACAAAGAGGAAGTTGTCTCTGTCGCCCGCATCAAGGCAGCTTTTTCTGGATCCACTACCGATCTACGAGACGCCATCCGGGCCAGCCCGCCCGCCGGCTGCACACGCGGTTCTGTAGGTGGCCCGCGGCTGCTGCTGTTCCCGTCGCCAGAGCGGCAAACTCAGGACGCTACCTCGTGCGTGCCTGCGCGGGACGGGATGCGTCCGGATCTCCCCGGACGCCAGCCGCCGCGGCGCATTGAACCCCAGCGCTCCCCACCAACTGAGGACGGTACTGAGCACCCAGCTCGTCCGGCCGTCTGTACGCGCTACGGCCGCGAAGTGG
This sequence comes from Pollicipes pollicipes, assembly GCF_011947565.3. Lineage (NCBI taxonomy): Eukaryota > Metazoa > Arthropoda > Thecostraca > Pollicipedomorpha > Pollicipedidae > Pollicipes > Pollicipes pollicipes. The sequence continues at coordinate 130,976 of NW_023596746.1, read as the reverse complement.
TGCCCCAGTGCGTTGCGGCGCTCGACATATCACCTTCCGATTGTGACATGTCCGGGAGGGGTGGTGTAGCAGCACGGGGTCAACACCTCGTTGTGTGGGTCACCAATAGGTGGCGCTGACGGGTGTTGTTGTGTGTATGACATTGTGCGTCGTGTGAGAACTGTGTGTCTCCATGGTTTCGCTGCACTGTTAGTGCTGGGTAATGATATGAGTGACATGCCTACTACAGAACGGTTGCTAGTATAGCTGTTGTTTGGTCGCTAATGGCGTATTGACTACCATAACTAGGCAGATGTTTGCTGCTGTCAAATGGTGTATTCGAACCGATCCATACCGATAATAGATGGTGTGCAACCTGACAGCGCAGTGTTCTTTACCATTCGCGATACGTCCCCCTCCGGACGCGCTTCCCTGTCTGTCAGTCCGGGCCGGCATCACCTCGATGCCGGCACCGATGTTTCAAACCGGACCAGCACGACCGACGCAGCAGTGCTAGTCCCGGCCACCCGGCCGCAACCAGCCGGTTGACAGCCCGAGTCCTGAGGTGCGGGTGATTACTCTAGAGTCGCACTGCACGGGGGCTGGGGTTGTCAACTGAAGAAAACAAAGCGCAACTACTGCCTCCTTTTCTCTTTCGTCGCCGAAGAAGGGGACGTGGGCGACACTCCTGCCGTGGAGGGCACGGACATTACCGGGTTTGCATGAAATACGTCACAGACCCGTCACTTTCCAAATATAGACCTCAATTTCCGGACCTGTCTCATCAGCGACGGAGCAATATCGGACAGGTAACTCTGGTGTCGGTAAATTACCGGCCGCCGGGCGGGCTGACTGGCAGGCTGGAAATGAACTTACACCGACTGCTGACGAACGGGCCTCTTGCGTGGTGTCGTTACGTGACGCCCGGTATGCTTCGTCTGGCAAACACGGCGCCTAAGTCAACAGTTCGGTCGGCCAAGCGGAGCTCCGGAGTAGATCCAACACAGCGCTCCGGTTCCGTTTACCATCCGAAGTGGGCAGTGGTGTATTCAAACGGGGCTCCGGCTCTTGCGAAATGTTCACGTGATGACCCTTCCCCTGTTAGGGCGTCGATACGACCCCACCACATGAGATTTTCTGAGCATACCTCTCTGGCGTGTCATGCAATCACGCCCAATTTTTTGGTAGCCTCTGGGCATCCATTGCGTGTCTTTTGCCACCAAAATGTTCCAAGCGTTTTTGGCTTCTCAGTGACGATGTTTTTTTGGGGAACGCTGCATGGCGATCCACGACCGGCGCGGCCCCGACTAGCTGATTTGTGCATGGTGTCGACCCACGTAACCTAAACACTCGATCCATTTGTGTTTCTTTTTTAACATGATACCGTGAGGCGTCCACAAAAACAGGAGCTTCACGTGATGTTAGGTGTGCGACTGGGCCAGTGGGATAATGCATCGCATATCATTTGGGACCGTATCCAGCCGACGGTGCGCCACCGGCCAGCGCAACCGTGTCCCATCGGTTCAACGCAGGTAGCACAAATTTCGAAATTGACAGAAATCGTCGTATCGCGTGTCAGAAGTCGGATCACTGATGTCTAGTGGTGTTTACGACGAATCGCACCTGCCACTTTGCGACCCGGCAATATGGCTGTTGCGTTTCGGCAAGACTAATCAATGGTGCACTCCACAGAACACACACATGCGCACTTTTGGACGATTTGGGACGGAACGCTCAAGTCACGAGGAAACATACACAAACTGACGCTGTTCCACACCCTCATCCACAACCAACGTCAACTGCCAACAAACGTCACTGCACTTCTACCTGACACACGAACACTTGCAACAGGACACCCACTACGCACTGCAAAGACACATCACCACCGAACAGAACCCCAACATACTAAGAATACTACATTCCATCAACTACGAGAAAATGGAACCAACTCCCGCTTGAGGTGTCACTTATATAGTCTTTTCGTTCCTTCAAACGGGGAGTATACCAGCGCTGCGGTGTGGCTGCGTCTCCGGTGTATCATAGTTTTGGATCCAGGCACGATAACATCCTACTAAATGTTAGCCTGAGATAAGGAGTATCAGAACTCAATGCTCACCTGTTCGAAATTCAAAGTCCAACAACACCTAGTCCCTCTTGCGTGTGGCTGTCCATATGAAGACCCTTAGCACGTTGTATTGAACTGCCCTCGCTATCATGAAATCAGAATTTTGATACGACGCACAACAGATCGTATTATTCCAACTTTTTCCGAGCTCACTCACAACGAGCAACAAAGTATCTATTTCAGACGTAACGGCTTGCAAGATCGCACTGGGCACCAGATAGCAAAAAATTCAAGCATTTCTTTTCAGACCAAACGATTCGCCTAAAAACTTTCTGCTGGCGCGGGCAGCAGACGGGCCACTGTGTGGCGTTGCCGGGCCAGGCGTCCCCCGCCGGTCCGGGACGGCTATATGTGTAAACCGGAGTGGCGGCGGGCGCCTGGCCCGTCTCGGCTCACAAATCTGACTAGTGGGCGGTGTGTCGTGGGTTCCCTGGCGGCGATGACCATATCTTGTTATTGTTAGAAGAGGCGCCCAGATTTAAGCGTTCTGTTTATGCACCAGTCCACACGTCATATTATGTACTGCGTCATGTCCATCATCGAACAAACATCAAACATCAAACCTGCGATCCTTCTTAAGGCGGGTGCTTAGAGGTGTCACTGGACATTTGGCAATCAAGGGTCATAATTCATGGCTAAAGCCGTGACAGAAGTGATTCGGCTGAGACGAGAACATGGAATCTCACTGGAGCTCGTACTCATGTCTTTGTTGCTTCCTGACCACGCGCTGGCGGGCCCCTGGTCACGCACAAGCGCTGTTAGCTTCATCGGCGAAGTCATTCGCGTGGTGCGTATGCCACATATCCGATGGCAAATATTTAGACGTGTGAATGGACATTCAGCAGTCTGGGGGCGTGGTGTCGCAAGCCAACACAGTGTGGCTGGGGCAAAAGCATGTAACTCACTAGCGCACATGTTTATTCGAGTGTCCAGCTGGCCACGCGCTGCCGAGTGCGATGCATGAATCGGTTATGTTAGCACGTGCCCCACCGCACCACCAAAATTTCGGGTAAGCAGCTGAAAGTAACAAAAGAACAGCTAGACTCGCTTCAAGTAAAATGGGGTCAGATAGGCCTGCATCGCAGTCACAAAAGAATGTTTCCCAATAATCAAAGCACAAAACGATTGAAATTTTAGGACACGCAATTCTAAAAATGAACATATCAAAACAGAACGTTGCGCACCGTGCAATGATGACTCTCTAATCTATGCCGCTTTTTATAACGTCCGTTAGTCTTTCATGCACAAGCTTACACCTCAAGAATCGCATCACCTCGTTAAATTTGGGACCGTGTCCGAAAATCAAACATCAACATCAAAGTCAAACATCAAATATCAAACCACCCCGACACTCCACCGCGGTGCCGCAGTGGGGTGTCGCGGTACGTGCAAACGTACCCCGTTTGTGCACCACTGGAAACGTGCAATGCCCAGGTCGCCGGAACGCGCCGAAACGAGCATCGAAATTCGTGTCATAACCCGATTATCGGTGGCCACACGAGACAGGATCGTACATTCCAACTGGGAAAGGGACGGGCAATATGGCGGACGGTGCGTTGCCGGTGTCTCGATGGATCCGACAGTGTTCTACTGGGTTGGGTGATTTTTATGTGGCACACGTACCAACACGGTGTGTCTAGTTAATATCGCTTGTCGGCTCCGTCGCTGAGAGCTAGCGTCAATCATTAAAAAATGCAAAAAAAAACTCCGAATACAACATGCTGACGCCTAAGCGAATCAACCTATTATTATTATTATTGCATACATTGGCCAAATCCAGCGAGTGGCAGTTCTAACGCCGCGTCAGTACATGTCACATAGATAAAGACAGAACACGCAACAAATACAAATGGGACGCAACGCCAGCGATACACGTACGATGCTATAAAACATGGGCGACTAATGGTGCAATCAGCACCTGCACGTCATGGTCAGTTGGTCAAATTAGGTAAGTTCTCTGATGAAAGACATTGCTTTGCCCTCGAACTCATTAAAGTGTTGCGCTGACGCGTGGCAGCAGGGAGGAGAGCTGACGCTTTGGAATAAGTGTATATATAATTAGAATAAGAATAATACAAATAAGGAATAAACTATCGAGCTAACTCCACGTCGCCACCACTCGATAGGGAAATGCCCTCTTCACGCACTCTAAGCGAGGGTGTTTGACAGCGCTCGTCTGCAGTACAGTTTCGTCATCGGGGGGGGGGGGTTTGTCTGCTATATATATATATATATATATATATATATATATATATATATATATATATATCCCCTAAATATCCTATAGCTAAATATCCTCTCGAAATATTTCGGCATGCCACGCTAAATTTGATCGTAATCGCCCAAAACATCAATCACTGCCAAATTCTAGGCCTTCGTCGGCGCAACATGACGCTGCTATTTGTCATTTGGGGCGGGGGTTCACATTTGTATGTGGGTTTTGAACTGGAATAGCCGTCTTGAAGATCATTCGGCGCAGTTCACAGCCCTGTCCTTCTTAAGACTTAAGCCCCTTTAATGTCTGAACCACACGCCGCGAAGATGTGCAGACTTTTGGGGACACTATTTCAAGGCCACTCAAGCATCCGTGACGCTGTAATAACGTTATTTAAATTAAGCCATTCTAACCAAGTGACGATCAAAGCCAATGAAAATATAATTGCGGAGGTCGTTCATACCTTGTGTCGATGAGTGCGATTTCCAGATATAACAGCCGTCTATTAGGTCATAATCTAACCTGCCCAAGTTACGATGACGTAACCAAACAATGACGTATTGAGGAGACGTACAACAACAAAAATTGTGTTGTCTAGAGCAGTCTTTTCCACTTAAAAGTATGCCAATAGTTATAAGCGAGCTTACTGCATTATGTCTGATGCTTGCTTCAGCATCTCCAATTGTGGAGCATTCCCGTTAACAGCAAGCCAATGTCAGATGTTGCGATTGCCACTGATATATATATATATATATATATATATATATATATTCATAGATATATATGTTGATCAAAATATATATATATATATATATATATATATATATACTATATATATATATATATATACATGTATATATATCATGTCACAATTTCAACCGTTTTAAACTGGTGAAAATTTATGTGAGAAACTTATTCCAAAACGGTCATCCCCAAAAATGTCATCCAACCGACGTCACGCACTAGGTTCTGTTGTCACGTCGGCTCGGCTTTACCGAGTGATCAAGGCCATGTAATAAGATATGATCATCCGGGATTTTTCCGGCACTTACCCTTCACTTTTACAGTGACGTCACAAAGTTGCAGCCTGCCATCACCGCTCCTCCTGCCTGCATTATCTTCGCGTTTGCTACACCGGTGCACCTACTAGCAAATGCATCTGGTGATCGCCACAGAGCGCTTCAAAAAGTACTGTGAGGAAATATGAAAGGGGATTTTTTGTCACGCTGGGTATATAAGAGCGAACATAGGCCTAGGAACCGGGAGGCTGTGTGCCATGGCACTCCCACTTGCTGAGGATGCCAAATATTGAGTCTATGGCGATGCCTTGAAGTTGGCCAGCCTACAGCTCCTTAAATGCAGGCTGGCGAGCCTGCCTAAGGTCCAGCCACTGCCAAAGAAGGAACTGACCGGCACCAGGATCATCATCCGAGCTGTCGCGCTGAACCTCAACAATATACATCATGACGCGCCGGGTTGAACTGGTGTGTGGTGGAGGCAGTTTGAGACGACGGAAGTAGTGTGCAGCCTGGTAGAATATAGGACATTGCACATTGCATCAGCTATGACACGAAGCATCCGAAGGTCGTGGCGCGTGGCGTTAATCAAGAAAATATCTGTCACACCATGCAGCCAGTTCATCGAACACACGCATGACTCATAACTCACCGTATTGTTCTGAAACGATTCTTGCGCCCAGCATACACTTCATTGTGCATACCTGGCGAGGACACAAAGCAAACGGGAAGGGGGGGGTGGCGGAGAACACAAGTATATATTTATCAGCTTGAATTTAGAGTTATGCGACATGACAACCTGTCTGAAACAACCCAAACGTTGATCTGCGAAGGAAACGTCCAGGCCTCAGACAGACGCACAAGCATGCAAGACAAAGAAGGCATGAGGATGCCCATTTAAGGTCACTTACGTATGCTCACATAAGCACAACAATGTTCACTTAACGCTGTCCACCTGATGCCGCACCTGTTTGGCTGCGAGCCTGGCAGCAGCCCGCTCAGCCCCAGCCTGCTTAAGCCATTCGAGGCGCAGATGGATGCGCGTCGTCACCAGCTTCCGAGCAATTCGCTTGTCCAGCGCAGAACTTTCTCAGCAGGAGCTCTGTGAGGCGGTCAACGATACCAGTGTCTCGGTCGATGCTTCCGCCCATTACTAGCTGGAACACGATCTCGAATCCTCGACAACGCTCATCCAGGCCGGCAACGGTGCCATCAGACCACCTTGGCTAATCGCGTGTATCCAGCTGTCTGACACACGGCTGGGTGGTTCTTCTCGGGTCGACAGCCCCATACCTGGATCGAGGGTGTTTGCACTTGGCCGCCACGAAGCCGGCAACGAGGGTCAGCGCCCTGTGCTCGATGTTGACCTCGTCCATCTTTTCGCCGAGGCGGAGGCCATTTTCGGTCCTCTCGCCGTCACAGCCACGGAGCTTGTCTTCGCCCGACCCGTTGACCTCGTCGACCTCGCCGAATTCGTTCAGGGCGGGCATTGGAGACATCGCAGCTGTTTGCTGGTAGGCTGTCTCCATGTCGTCCGCATGCCCTGCCATGTCCACCACAGCTGGATCTTAGATCTACGACACGACGAAATTCAGTAATTTCTACGTACCTAGCAGGCGTATTAATCAGACCCTATTACAAGTCACCAGTGCTTTTTCTCATTGCAACAGCAAAACGTGTTAGACCCGGACATGCCCTTTCTTTCGTTGTCGCATGCTCGTTTTTATACAAAGACACAGTTTTTTGTGTGGTTCAGGGTGACAATCCGAGCGGGTAACAGGGACGGTCAATGGCCGACGAGTACTGCACTGCCCGCACCATTCCGATATATACCGTTCCTGGCCATAACCACGGATTTGTCTGGATGGCCCCGTTTCATGGTCCCATTTCAGTGCATCGGCTACCCCAGGGTGTGGGGGAGGGGGGGGGGGGAGCGGGGCGCCGCCATTTCTGTTTTCCGACGCAAAAATCACGAGATTAGCGCGGCCCTCCGAGTCCCACCCCCCACCCCCCACCCCCTCCATTCGTCTCTGCTCGTGAGGTTGAAGATCTATGGTTTAGGCACAGCAGCAGCTTTTATCACGATATTTCGGTATGCTATCCCGAACTTCGGTGACCAGGCAAATGGCCTTTGTTTGAAATATCAGACACTAGCATGGACAGTGACACGAAGAGTCCAAAAGAGGTTCATTAGTAAAGGGACTCGCATATAGGCGGGCGAACATGTATGGCACGCAGCTGAAAGAACTGTTTACGGCACCAGAACAGACCAATATTGGTAGCTCATTGATGCGCTAGGTACTGTACCTATTAGCGGTTGTGGGGTTTGTTAGTCAGTTCACAGTGCATAGATGTGTTGTCAATGGGGCTGGGACTCGCTCGTGCAAACTTCCCCTCCCCCGTCGCAAACCTGACTACGCCCCTGACCACTCACCCCCTTCGCCCGCGTAGCATAGATGGCTGTGCCACTTGTGTGGTTGTCAGGTCCCACTTTGTAAACAAGGTTATGGTTGGAAAGTCTCGTTTAAATCTCGTATTGTAGTCTACAAACTGAACAGAGCGGCATAGATTGTGCACGCATTGGACCGTGAATCGGGTTGAAAGATTTCTGCATAAAACAAACCGTAATTTTCCTTTTAAGCACACGCATACTCACCTCGGCGTGCCGGCGATGTCCAGCTGCATAGAAGAAACTCCACTTGGTTGAAGGCGTGGTTAAACATTGGGTGTGGGACTGGTCTTAACCAGATGGCCAGGATCAGTCATGATCTTGAAAATGATCAGATCAGATTACCACATTCTCCACATTTATAGTTAGTCCAAGAGCAACGGTGCACTCATGTTTTCAGGACAGTTGGATCGTTGTTTTATAAATGTAAAAAACTTAAGTGCCTTTATTGTGCCGTTCAACATTCTTGCAAGAGGCCACCTCACAGGATGGCATCTTGCTGCCGAAAAACCGCCTTTGATGCTCACTCTCGCCGAACGCTCGCACACCAATCCGAATATCTCCCACCCGAGACATGAAAGCACGCGCCGAGGCCACATAACGATACAAACTTGATGCCACGTTGCACGATAATAGACAAGACCGACCACAGCATTTCTGCGTGATTTCTGCTTTCCAAGCGACGCATCGACATTGCTATGCAACGCTGCCGCTCAAGCCAGTGCGACTTTGTGATGTCACCGCCTAACGTTAGGAAGCCGCCCGCCCGACCAATTCCTCCAGCTGTGATGGTGGTCCCCTGTGAGTGTTTCTATTTCCTTGTTCACAAATTGGCCAGTGATCAGGAAAAACAATCGGCTAAAGATTGACCAATCAGCCCATGCAGCACGTGCTGTAGTAGACCTTGAGACTCTCGAACAAAGCGACAGAACACCGAACAAAAATAAGTCAGCAGCAAATAAAGTGAAGGCTGATAATACGATGGACAAAGTCCCCAAAAAGCAATTCAGATAACCACGGAACAAGAGTATGACAACTTCAGACCATGTGGGATAAATACGTTAGTTGTTCAGTGCATTAGCGAGGAACATCAGTCACATGGATAAGACAGTAGTATTAACCTTATTTCTCGAAGAAAAAAAAACAGGAGAATAGAGATATAGTTATGTTGATATTTCGGCAACACGCCTATCTCGAAAGAATAGCAGAAGTGAATTGAAAATTGCCTGCCGATGATCCTACTGGATTTTGGAGGTTTGTTTTGAAAGAGCAAGCCACAGTTTTTACTGGACACTAACATTAAGGGGGTTAAACAAAGAGCGATTGCAATAAGCTCAATATAATAGATAACCTATCCAAAGAGCAATCGCTTTTTGGTTGATTCCCTGAATGTTGGTGTCCTGTAAAAACTGTGGATTGCTCTTTCAAACAAACCTGAAAAATCGAGTAGGATCATCGGCAAGCAATTTTGGATTCACTTCTGCTGCTGTTTCGAGGAAAAGCATGTTGCCAAAATATCACCCTAACTCTATCTTATTCTCCTGGTTCTTTCTGGGGAATAAGGCTAATAATACTGTCTTTTCCATGCATGATAACCTTAAAATACCCCACAATCAAGCGGTAAAGCTATACAAATTGTGCATCGTGCAATCCTCGCGTTCTATGAAGAGCTAAAGCCACATCAGGTTGTAAAGTAGTTGCAGCATCCATAGCCCACTCTCGTGGTTCAGGCACTGAGCTCCAAGGCCATGCGAGATGCACTTGGCCATCCCGACGTCCGGAAGCGCTGACAATGGTTCAGGACGCTGTCGGCTGCCAGTGCTCCCATGGCTAAGTCGGATCCCTGAGATCAATGCATGTCACGCTGCGCGGCAGTGTCGGCTGCCAGTGTTCACATGGCTAAGTCGGGTCCCTGGGGTCAAGGCATGTCACGCTGCGTGGCAGTGTCGGCTGCCAATGCTCCCATGGCTAAGTCGGATCCCTGGGTCAAGGCATGTCACGCTGCGTGGCAGTGTCGGCTGCCAATGCTCCCATGGCTAAGTCGGATCCCTGGGGTCAAGGCATGTCACGCTGCGCGGCAGTGTCGGCTGCCAGTGCTTCCCATGGCTAAGTCGTATCCCTGGGGTCAAGGCATGTCACGCTGCGTGGCAGTGTCGGCTGCCAGTGCTCCCGTGGCTAAGTCGGATCCCTGGGGTCAAGGCATGTCACGCTGCGCGGCCGTGTCGGCTGCCAGTGCTCCCATGGCTAAGTCGGATCCCTGGGGTCAAGGCATGTCACGCTGCGCGGCAGTGTCGGCTGCCAATGCTCCCATGGCTAAGTCGGATCCCTGGGGTCAAGGCATGTCACGCTGCGCGGCAGCACAGACGCGCAACGTCGGGGTCGGCTCAGAATCGCCTTCAGAGCGGCCGCGGCGCGCTGCCGGTGTCGCCAGCAACTGCCGCACCATAGCGCTTCGGGGACGGTCGTGGATTCGGAGGGCGCAGCTGACGCGCTCGCCTTCCGACAGCCTCGGCAGGCGGCAGCACCATGAACGCCGAGGAATTCCGCAAGGCTGGCAAGGAGATGGTGGACTACGTAGCCGACTATTTGGAGAACATCCGCGAAAGGTGAGGAGCGGGTCATACGCATTGGGCGTTTTCACGGTCTTGGAATGATTGGAAGAGTTTGGAAAATGGCAGAGGCGCTCTGACTATCTCTAGCTTATAACTTCCATCTAGCTTCTATATAACTTCTGTCTAACTTCCGGCTATTTCTCCAGCTGACGATCGGATCTCGTTTGTTATCAGACCCACCACCATAAAACGCACGTGCATCACAACACGCAGCGGATGTGCTTTGTCACGCAATGCGGTCCCGCGGTGGTACTTCACGTTATCCGACCGTTGATTTTCAACCGCAAATCAGGAGATGTTTTACTTGCATGCAGCATGTCGTTCATGTAAGAATCCGAAACCACTTGATCGGGACGCGATAATAGCAATATCATTCTGATTGTGTTCGGGGACGATGCGACTGCTATAGTCACGCGCCCATGACGGTGATAAACTGCGTGTGGTTAGTCAACCATGGGTTGGCTTGTGCATGGTCCTCGATCAAAGCAAACATGCTAGAAAATGGCCCAGAACGTTTTCAAGAGCTCCCGATACATACGCAAGCTTTCTCCAAAGATGACTTAGATTGTGCCATTCAAGACAACCATTCAAAGGTGCGTCAGCCAATGACATTGGGACGCCGCAGCGGTAGTGGTTCGGTATCGGCTAGTGACCTTGGGACGCCGCAGCGGTAGTGGTTCGGTGTCGGCCAATCCCAACACGACAAACGAATCGCGAGCTATCACCCCTTAGTATACTACGACCGTTATTTCCAGGGGGCGTACACAAACCTTGAACGTTCACCCGGTGTCCATGGCCGTTGTGGCTTGTGTGACCTACGTGATCTTCGTGACTGGTACGAGTTGCTCGGGTGTTGTGACCTGCACTACCCGTGTGACCTGCCAGGGTGACCTCCGTGACCAATGTGACTTGTGTGAGCCATCTGACCCGTGCGAACCGGCTGATTTACTTGGCCCGTACGACCTGTGCGACCTGTGTGACCTGTGTGATCTGTGTGACCTTTGTAACCTATGTGACCTGCGGCATGACCCTGTGCGGCAGGCGCGTGCTGCCGACCGTGCAGCCGGGCTACCTGCGTCAGCTGATCCCGGCGCAGGCACCCGAGGAGCCCGACTCGTGGCAGCAGGTGCTGCAGGACGTAGAGCGCGTCATCATGCCGGGCGTCACGCACTGGAACTCGCCGCAGTTCCACGCCTACTTCCCCACCGGCAACTCGTACCCCGCCATCGTCGCCGACATGCTGTCCGACGCCATCGGCTGCATCGGCTTCACTTGGGTGCGTCGGACGGGGCGGTCTGCCGCCTCCAGTCGATAGGGCGGACCGCATCGGCTGAGTCCGCGGTCCAGCTGGACCAGGCGATAGCGCTTCGGGCTCCATGTTTCCCAGACGAAAGCACGGGCTCTGCTGTAGACCACTATGCCTGATGATGGGAATTAGCCTGAAGGTCACGCCGCTCATGTCGTGCTTGATGTTGCTGAATCGTCAATAGTTGCCTCGCAGACGCTAATATGTCGTTGATTATCCGTTTTAATAACCGTTACTTAGCTGCCTCTTGGGAATAGTTTTTTTGAGAGAATATAGGAATACTTCATAGAGCCGTCGCTGGCTGGTATCAAGCGGACAGGGTGGTTGGACCAGTTGCAGTGCTGCCTCATGAATATGATGGTCTGGAGCGTATGTTGTGAGTGCAGCGTAGGATGCTTTCCTGAATTAGTAATATTGTCTTAAATTCAAACGTTGTTTTAAACTGTTTCTTGGGATTCTTTGTGCTAATTACATGCCACTGAATACTACACCATCAAACCGCCAAACCGGGCAGACCATCCGACAAGACGTCCCAGCCACAGCCCCGCAACCAACGAGAGCTGACGGTGCGACGCCGCGCTGGGAGGCGGCGGCTGCGGCGCCGCCAGCCACCTCATGCGGCGGCTCGCTCCTCCACAGATCGCCAGTCCGGCCTGCACCGAGCTGGAGGTGGCCATGATGGACTGGCTGGGCCAGGCGCTGCGACTGCCGGCGGCGTTCCTGGCCAGCGCCGGTCACGGCGGCGGAGGCGTCATTCAGGGCACAGCCAGCGAGGCCAGCCTGGTGGCGCTGCTCAGCGCGCGCGCCCGCGCCACCCGCCGCCTCAAGCAGAAGCACCCGGACTGGCTGGAGAGCGCCGTCGTCGGCCAGCTGGTGGCCTACTGCTCCGGTGAGCGGGCTCCTGCTCCGGATAGCTCGCTGCTGGGACGCAGCTGGATCTGGGAAACCGCCGACGGCTGGTCTCAAACGGACAGGGTCGTGAGACCTGTTGCCGTTGCTGGGACGTAGCCGGATCTGGGAACCGCCGACGGCTGGTCTCAAATGGACAGCGTGGTGGGACTTGTTGCCGTTCTGCCCCTTTCGCGAATGTGATAGTCTGGAGTCATGATAGAATTACATCGCATGTTTAGTTAAATGTTGATTTGTTTTTTAATTGGAACATTTGTCATGCATAATCCATTAGGATTCTTTGGGCAAATTGCATCGGTAAAACGATTCGCGTAAACGGTGCTATGGCCCGAATGCTCCTGTGCGGTCCTGCAAACCAGCACAGTTTTTTGTTTTCTTTCTTTCTCAGACTTCCGATATCCTGATCGAGAGTGCAAGCACAGTGCGAATACGTGCGCGCTTGCAGCACCGGCATGACTTCATAACAGCAGTTGTCCACCATTGGCAGACCAGGCCCACTCGTCTGCAGAGAGGGCCGGACTGTTGGCCGGCGTGCGCATGCGCCAACTGCAGACCGACAACAACTTTTCGCTGCGCGGCGCGGCACTGCGACGGGCCATTGAGAAGGACAAGTCTATGGGGCTCGTGCCGTTCTTCGTAAGAACCCCGTTTCCGTGCTCTTCGTGCAACAGCTGGCTTTGAACATTGACTTTGTATGTTCGTATCATGTTTCACACAACAATGCAGAAATGCAAAGATGCTCAAACCGCTTACACGTCTTTTCCTGCCTAAACAGTTGACCATCTCTCATGGGCGTTCCTCACGCATGGGGTCCTCCTCGCGAACTGTCAAGTATCATGATATGGTCCAGCATTTCCCTTCCCACACAGCTCTACTGCCGATGGCTCTGAGCCAACTTATTCACATCAGACAGCCGGTGCAGGGGTCTCTCCTCCCCCGACCCGTTCTCGGCATGTGCAGTCCTGCGCGGACGCCGCCAGCTGGCTCGCCCGGCGTGACGATGCCGTCAGCTGGCTCGCCCGGCGTGACGACGCCGCCAGCTGGCTCGCCCGGCGTGACGATGCCGTCAGCTGGCTCGCCCGGCGTGACGACGCCGCCAGCTGGCTCGCCCGGCGTGACGACGGCGTGTGCTGGTCGAGCCACTGACCCCGTGACTCGCCGCCAGCTGTTGGCCACCCTGGGCACGACGCCGTCCTGCGCGTTCGACTGTCTGCCCGAGCTAGGCGCCGTGTGCGAGGCCGAGGGGCTCTGGATGCACGTGGACGCCGCGTACGCCGGCTCGGCCTTCATCTGCCCCGAGTTTCGGCCACTGCTCGACGGCGTGGGTCTGGCCGACTCCTTCAACTTCAACCCGCACAAGGTAAGCAGGGTGGGCGACATCCTCTGCAACAGGGGCGTCGCGCCCTGCAGAGATGTCTCCTAATGACGACCTGAAGCGGAGAACAGCGGGTGATGACGGCTTTAAGGCATGATACAGCTCGAGCGTCATTTCAATTTCAGCTGTATGGTGAACTGCCGAAACTGTGTCATGACAGAAAGATACGTGCATCCAGGGTCACGTGCTGATACAGACGTGGGCGACTCTTGCACACTCTTTTGACTGGGATCCCGCCTAGGCTCCTTAATACAAGTGATGCATAGACTTTCACGCCATGCTTTACTGGGTACGTACGAATTAATTTCAGTCCCTGTTAATAATTGCAGTGGATGCTGGTGAACTTTGACTGCTCGGCGATGTGGGTGAAACGAGCCAACGACTTGGTGGACGCCTTCAACGTCGACCCGCTGTATTTAAAACACGATAAACAAGGATTGGTGCCTGACTACAGGGTAAGTGCTGAAAACAGACGGATGCTCATATATCGACGCTTAAAATGGGAAGTCATCCTAAGATGCTTCCGCCGTTCTGCTGCGTCTGAGTTCGGACCGATGACGGGGTCGAAATTTTCACTAATGTTGCAAGCTTTACAGCAGGTTTGAAAAGGTCAAATCCACCACATCCATCCATCGAGCCCATCTGTCTCCAAGAGCAAATGCATTTTGCGTGTCTTACATATGTGGGCCTAGGGATGGGAGCGTTTCTAACATGTGACTGGCACTCATTCGCATCGGGTTCAAACACCATTACTCCAACGAAAGAGCACACAACCAATGACTGTCGGTTTTCCCGCCGGATGGCAGCACTGGCAGATCCCGTTGGGCCGCCGTTTCCGTTCGCTGAAGCTATGGTTCGTACTGCGAATGTTCGGGCTGAGCGGCCTGCGCGCCCACATCAGGCGTCATGTGGCGCTGGCCAAGCTGTTCGGCGAGCTGGTTGGCGCCGACCGCCGCTTCGAGGTCGTGACACCGGTCACTCTGGGCCTGGTCTGCTTCCGTCTCAAGGTCAGCACCGCCCAGGCGTCCTGTTGGAAACAGGGCCTTGCATCTAAACGGAAACGAGCTATTGTATGCATGTGGAATCGTTGGAGGGAACACATAACAGCCAGGCGATGTAAGTAGTTGCGTCAGCGTACTTACCTAGAATGGTTCGCAGAACTTGAAAACAAGGCATGTTCAATGACGGCTTAAGAATATAGCGCGCTATTTCACTGATCGTTAACTCGCGAGGCCAAGACATTGGGCTGGGGTTATTGCCACCACCCTGTCCGTGGTTGATTAAATTTCAGTATGGGCCGGTCTTCACGGCCAATGTGAGCCAAGTCCCAAGCCGGCCCGCACTGACACGTGACCTCGGCCTGCCCGCGGGGGCCTTCAATCGCAACGAGACCGACCCGCTGCCCGCCCCCAGGCCAAGAACGAGGTGAACGAGGCGCTGCTGAAGCAGATCAACGACGCTGTGTCGGATCCACATGGTGCCCTCGAAGCTGCGCCAGACGTACATCCTGCGGTTCGCCGTGTGCGCCAGCGCCACCGAAGAGAGGCGACATCGAGCTGGCGTGGGGCGAGGTACGCGACCAGGCCACGCGGCTCGTCGGGGCCGCCCGACCGCCTGTGAGCGGGACGCGGCGGAGTGGGGCGGGACAGGACGGACCGGACGCGGCGGAGTGGGACGGGACAGGACGCACCGGGACGCGATGGGGCGGGACGGGACGCCACGGGACGCGATAGGACGGACCGGACGCGGTGGAGTGGGACGGGACGCCACGGGACGGGACAGGATGGACCGGACGCGATGGGGCGGGACGGGACGCCACGGGACAGGACAGGACGGACCGGGACGCGACTCAGGACGGGACGGGACACAGAGAACCGTGGCAGGATAAGACGGGGACAGGATATGGAAGCTGGTATGTGCCCTGACCTTCACGTGCAGGACGCCAGAAAAGTACAAGACAGGACACGGCGAGGCAGGACAGCACGACATTTATGACTAGGGTGACGTGAGAAGGACAGGGACACGACGTGGACATCTGAGCAGGACATTGTGGACCGGGACGGGGCATGGCGGGCGCGACAGGACATGCCGATCAGACATGGGGTCCGGTGAGGCCGATTAACCGGCTGAACAGGCCGGTGGACAGAATACCAGGACCGGACATAGCGGACAAGGGCGGGACACGGGGACCACGACAGGGCCAGAGCAGGACGTGTCGCACCAGGCAACGCGCCCGGTGGAGCCGCCAAGCCAACTGGGAACACGACAGGACATGACAAATCCAAGCAGGACATCCCGTCCACGACAGGATGGTGCCGTCGTTACGGTTTTTGGTCGATCCTTGCCGTTCGGTGTTTACGACAGGGATTGGCTCTAGACAGGTACTCTATCAGGCACGCGGTGGACGGAGGCGCAAAGCGGCAGCTTATTTCGACCCGTTCCGCCATCGCCCGTTGTCTGCAAGCCCTGCATTGACCCAGTCGCCATCGGTGGGCGTTGGCTGTGGTTCTTGACCCCGTTTAGCCGACGGCAATATTCGACCGTCCCGACAACGTCGATTAGGATCGGATTTGTCGCTGCTGGCGATAACACGGCCGTCATTTATCATATGCGCACTAAGGAATAGTCGATCGTTAAGGTTGGGGACATACCGCTTCCAAAGTGCAGCTCCTCGTTCCGGCCCCACCTTTGTGTCGACACGATCCGGCGACGAAGCCCTGGATTTGTATGCATTGGGTATGCATGGCCCCAGTGCAGCGTACCGGGGCAACACGATAACACGGCCTCATTGAAAATGAGGCCGTGTTATGTAAAATGCTGCCGTGTTGTAAATATATATGTAATAAGCGGTGGTCCACGGCCGCCACTTGCCACTCCCATGCTGGGCCGAGCCGGGCTAATTTCGCGGAAAGCACAGCGTTACTTCAGCGGCGATCTATTGAAGAGCCGGACGTTGTTGTGGCGTCACCTGTTTTGCGGCGGCCGGGCGGGGCCGTTCGCATACGATGCGCGGCCATTGCCAACGGCACACGGTCCCACGGCGGCCCCGCTGACGAGGGTCGGTGGTGGTCAGAGGTGGGGCCCTCCGCAAAGGAGCCGCGCCAGGCCGGTTGCACTGAGGCCTGCAGGCGAACACGGGTCCCCAGGCGCCGCTGCTCGGCCGGTCCGTTTGCTTGATGGGTGGGCTGGGATCGCGGGGAACAGGAGGGGGCGGGGTTGAAGGACCCTGGCGTAATAGACAGCCGCATCTAGGAAGTGCGGTGGTTGTGCCACTTCGTTGGGTGTGGTCCATGTGTCTTACCACTCCGTGGTGGAGTATCAGCGAAGGGTTACCAGCCAGCAAGGAAACACCTTGCATGTTTAGAGCGGGGGATAATATCTGATAAGCAACGTCCAGAAGAGAACGGTCCCTGTTGGCGATAATACCACTGGTACAGCTAAGCTCGTTAAGTGTACGCAAACAGAGCTGACCAATGGTTACTTACCCTCTGGCGGAGTCCCGTTTGGATCGACCCTCGCTGAAGTGCACGTGGCGGGAACTTGCTATCAGCTTAAGTTCGCGCTTGTGGGCTGTCCTGCGAAGGCTTTAATGGGGCTTAATGGGGCTTAATGGGGATCATTGGAGTAACAGAGACCAAACTTCAGCAGCCCAAGCCACTTGCTGTATTGACGTCTGGTTGGGCAGGCGCGAGGCTGCAGCTCCTCCGGCATGCAGCCTTCGGAGCCAAGGGTACCAACAAGCAGACGCTTGCCGAGGCGTGGCTTCGAAAAAGACGGTGTGGGCTCCAACAGCAAGTTGGATTTTTTGGAATTGTGCTTTCCGTGTATGGACATAGACCTTATCTTCAAGTGAACTATTGTTGGAGGGTTCGGGGGTGCTCCAGAGTGCACGAAGTGAGGCCCTTGGACGTTTGGGTGGCCATTTATTACGGAGACCACACGGTGGAGACCGAACCAACGACGGATCACTGCAGTGAACCTCAAATTATAGTCCAATCACCGAACGGCGAACCTCCAAACTAGACACCAATCACCAAATGGGAAATCAAACCCAGAAACTGTCTAAATTATTGGGGCCGGGGCCACAATAATTGTACGAGGTTCCACCCCTGGAAATTGTTATACCCAATACGGCATGCTTGGCCGAGGGCCGCACGGCGAGGACCAAACTGAGGACCAGTAGCCATGTAGCGAACCCCAAACTGAGGACCAGTAGCCATGTAGCGAACCCCAAACTGAGGACCCGTAGCCATGCAGCGAACCCCAAACTGAGCACCAATCACCAAAGGATGTGCTCTGAACTAGACACCAATTACTGAACGGTAATTGGTGTCTAGTTTTCTAGTTTCTCCAAGGAAGAAATGAGTCGCTAAATGGCAAACCTAAAACCAGGACCCAATCGCAGCCGGTAAGCCCTAAACCGGCGCCCAATCAATCTCCAACGGTAAACACCGCGCCAGAAAACAATGCGGTACAGTGAACTCCATTTCAGCGACCAATACAGCACAGTGAACTCCATACTAGAGAGTAAGAGTTTAACGATAAACTGGAAACCAGAAATCAATCGCCGAACATTGAGTCCGGACAAGTATCAGTTTCCGCAATGTGAACCCAGAGCAACAACAAATCATAGCACGATACACGCTAAATCAAGCACCAATCACCGCGTAATGAACCGCAGATCAGACTCAATTTCCAAACAGTGAACCCTAAACCAGTGGCCAGTCAGTTGAGGGACCCCAGTCTGGGGACAATTACCGCATGGTGAACATAAGACAGAGGCCAGGCAACCCACTGTGAATGTAATCCAGTGGCCAATCACAACACGGTGAACCCAGAACCAGGCACCAATCACAACACTGTGTGTCCCAAGTCAGGGACCCATCACCAAACGGTGAACCTAACGCAAGGACCAATCACCAAACGGTGAACCCAAACCAGGGACCAATCACCAAACGGTGAACCCCAAAGCAGGGACCAATCACCAAACGGTGAGCTGCAAGTCAGGGACCCATCACTAAACGGTGAACCCCAAAGGAGGGACCAATCACCAAACGGTGAATCCAACCCAGGGAACAATCACAAACGGTGAGCTGCAAAGCAGGGACCAATCACCGAACGGTGAACCTGAACCAGGGAACAATCACCAAATGGTGAACCCCACACCAGGGACCATCCATGCTTCGTCGTGCAGGCGTAAGCACTAGATTCGTTTAGCTGTCGTGTTGACTTGTGATGATGTTGTTTGGGGTGCAAGCCATTTAGTGGGAGCCGGGCCTTTATAGTGTTTAATGTGGTGTTGTTTTATGCAGACCTATTGACGGCTGGCAACGTCTGTTGTATTGTTGCTGAATGTGATGAGCCCACGTGCTGCATGGCGTCGTTCGTGTTGTGTTATCAACTGACCAGAACTTTTGTTCGTCGAACTTGGAACATTCAGTGGCAGCGGAAGGAAGTGGTGCAACTTCGGTCGCGAGCCTTGTACTCAGCATTGCTCATTTTCCAATAGCTCCGCACATTCCGAAGTCTCTCTCGGCGCAAATGTCGTTGCAGTTAAGCGTTTGCGATTTGCTGCATGTCTGTAGACGGAACTTTGGTCTGCAATGACGTTTCATGCACTGGAATAGCAGCGGACTGTGGGTCTGCAGCTGTGGCTCGTGAGCTCGGCTGGTTACGTGGCTCTCCAGTGATGCGTCTGGCGCCTGAAGGTGTTTGGTCCGTTCCATTCATAGACGTGCTCCTAGTAGTCCTACGAAAGGAAGAGCGCATGTGAAGAGGTAATGAGTCATCAACCTGGATCAGGACGTTTTGGTCTCGCACATTGGACTCTTTGTACTTTGGCATTCTTGCACACTGTAACCAATAATGTGCCCATGTGTTCATAATGATAAGATATGCCAGAAACGCACACAAATGCTTTCTAGTTCAGTGGAAAGTCATCGGCGTCAGTTTGTCCCTGTCCTGCTTTTGTTTTGTTGTTGTTCACTGAAGGGTTTTCAGAGGCAGGTCGTTCCTGCGTTCGTGTAATGAACGGAATGAGTACGCCGATGGTGACGTTGCGGAAGCTTGTGTACTCCGAGTCGGGCACAGGGCATGCTAATGTTGTGCGGGAGAAAGGGACCAATGTTAGTGCGCTTAGTCCTTGAAGTCG
Organism: Pollicipes pollicipes; assembly: GCF_011947565.3. Lineage (NCBI taxonomy): Eukaryota > Metazoa > Arthropoda > Thecostraca > Pollicipedomorpha > Pollicipedidae > Pollicipes > Pollicipes pollicipes. The sequence continues at coordinate 110,839 of NW_023596746.1, read as the reverse complement.
CCTCGCTGCGAGACTGTATGTTCCTTGTTACTGTGTGAAATCCATCGGGATAACGTGTAATAATTATATCATGCAATTAGTCAGAAGCACTTGTCGCAACGGCATGGAGGCAAGCGTGAGCAGTGTCACCGATTTACGGCTGCGCGTTTCGTCGTGACGATGTGGTTCAATACATGTGGTGCTCGACTAAACCAACCCATCCCACAATTTTCCAATTAGCGTAATGACTGGAATGCGGCCGATGCCCTTAAGATGCACGCTCATCGCGTGAAAGCCAGGAGATCAAAGGCGGCAATGGCGCCCACGCCGGCAGACCAGCATACCAGCACAGCACGAAACCAGCAGCAGCTTCCGTCGTGTCGCTGACGTGAAACACGTGGCAAACACTAGCGACAATACGCTTATGACGACTCTAAGCTTTTTGAGCACCGAGCTTCGAGGTGAAAGGTTCAGGATTCTCAGCTTTATAAAGCATGCAACCACAGCACGGCAGGTCATATTAGTCTTCGGGCGCATAACTTCGCACAGTTAAAAGATATGACCACCACAGAGCGACCCGTCAGTGTAAATATACAACTGGACTTCTACTAGACGGGTATATTTTTGTTGAATCAAGCTGCATTCTTGGGACGTGTCCAGTTCAAAATGTTACGGTGAACAGCAATCCAACGATCCAGCAAGCCAGGGTTTATCTTCAGAGAACGTGTTCAATGGCGTCCCAATCCATGCTGCTGTTGTTGATTTGGAGTTTTAGGGCGCGCCGACTTCTGTGGTCATTTTGCGCCCACCATGCTGCGCATGCCGCGCAACGCGCCCGTAACGGCAAAGGACTGACCAGCAGCAGAATTTTGCTTCGGCTCCCATGTGTTTGTGTCCGTGTTAGCACAATGTAAAGGCCAACCGCAGACCACAGCACCAGCGGCGCATTGAGTTTGTTCATGTTGCTTTCCTAGGCGTATGGGCGTTAGTTCACATGATGGCGTGCGGCCGTTCTGTAAAAGACATGCAGCTCACATTTGCACTTGGTGCAACTGTGATATCCGCGCTTGACTGCTAGGCGTGCGTAGCGGTTCGGCGGTTTTTGGTGGATCTTCGCGTTGCTTCTCTTTAGTCCTCTGACGTATCGCAGCACACCAGTGCCAACCGGACGTGCAGGGCTGGCGATTCAGGAGCACAAGTGTCTGCGAGACTGAATGCGTTGACAGCTGGCGGAATGTGGCCAAGCGTTGAAGACGTGGAGAGCGAGCAATGGTGCACACCGCCAGGCTGCGCCGCTCGATAAACGCCAACTCACTGCGTTTTAGCCAGACACTCGAATGAAAAACACCACAGTTCGGATGATCCATATCTTTTCACTACGCGAAGATCCTTTTGCTTTGCGGGGCTCCTGTATAATGGAGCACGTGCGTTACGAGTTACTTGCGACAAGTAACTCAGGAAAAGTGATTATCGATGCACTTCATGTACCAGGGCATCGGTCCAGCAGAACTGTTATAGGTATAAACAATGAGCAGTGAAAACCCACTTTATTACCGTAATAATGTGCGCTTGTTACCATCAGGAAGAAACACCTATCACACAATTATTGACGAGGCAGGCCACCAGAATAGCGTAAACACGTTTCCATGGCAACCGCCACAACAGTTGGGCGGGACACGAGTCCCTGCGTCAGGAAGACCGGGCCAGCGGGCCAGCCCCGCGTGCTCCAACCACGTCCTGCAGCCAGCGTCTCAGGCTGGGCGCCCATCGGAGGCGAAATAGAAATACCCGTGACAGCACGCCCACCGTCCAGCACGGTCCAGCGGCCTGCGCAGACCCGTGGGCCACGCGAGTACCCATGGAAACAAACACCCGGACGCACACCCACATATTCCGATAGAAGTGCATAGAGAGCTTATTAGGGGTGGATGGCCGCCGGTCAAAAACGTGGGAATGGGGAGGGGCATCAATAGGGCGAAGACACAACGGGGGTAACGTATCCAAGTGTAAGGGCCCACCTAGCGCGCATCGGCCGGCCCGGCGGCGTCAGCTGACTAACAAGAGTATTCCCGCCTGGTGCCGGCCTCTCGCCGTCTTCGGCCCGGCATCGCCGCCACTACCATCGCAGATGCCCCGACACTAAACCCGCCGTCCACCCGGCAGGCCTGCTGACCTGAAGTGTCACCCGGCCTCGCCCCTGACCGGCGGTGAGAGGCGGGGTCGCGCCAAGGCGGGCACGGACGGACCAGATCAGGTCCGGCCCGGCCCGGCTCCGTCAGGTTCCGGGGCTCGGTGTCGAGCCCGGGGGAACGGGGAAGGAGCGCGCCAGGGGAAAGGGGGGGGAGGGGGGGTCATGGCGGTCGCTTCTTGGCGCCGCCGGTCGGACGTCATTGGCTCTTGGCGGACAAGTGCAGGCGGCGCTGGCGCGCGCGCGCCTCCTGTCGGATGTTGGCGTACTCGAACCACATGATGCACGGGATGAGCGAGGTATCGCAGATCAACAGCAGCTCACAGATCCGCCTGCCGGACCGCGGGACGGCATCAGCCAGGCACGCGCTGCAGGCCTCGCCCGCCGCTCGCCTACCCCACACATCGCGCCGAGTCTGTTACGTCATGCAACCTGCTCACCATACCGTCGGACGTTGTACGTAAGACAGGTTTTGCCCCTGGTCTTTACAAAACGTTCCACTCCGCGCACCATCTCTTCAAGATAAGTTAGGGTTGGCTCGTTAGCACTGGCCTTCAACACGTGCTTGACCGATGACAGAGTTATCATCCCACTCACCATTGCACTATTTGAGGGAAGAACGGTGTGCACACCCAGTGCACGAAGACGAACCAGAGCACACCAAAGGCGACGCCAACGCCTGCTCCGCAGACCACCTGCCACCAGGAATGGTACTCCAGGTACACCCTGTCGCACACGGAGAAGTACAATTGATGGCAGCCTCCTACCACCTGTCACCGGGAGTGGTAAGCCAATTACACCAAGTCGCACACAGAGGTGTACAATTGACAACGGCATTCTACCACCTGTCGCCGGGAGTGGTGCGGCAAGTACACCTTGCTACACACAAAAGAGTACAACTGACGGCGTCACCAGGAGCAGAGCTCCACACACACACACCCGCACGCCCGCACACGCACGCACACACGCACGCACGCACGCACGCACGCACGCACGCACGCGCGCACGCACGCACGCACCCACACCCACACCCACACCCACACCCAGACCCACACCCACACCCACACTGCGGTACAGCATATTGAGTAGAGTGTAGAGAGAGTGTACCGAGTCTGCCAGGCAGGTCAGACATACACGACCATCAACTGAACGTATTCTATAAGGGCGGATCAGTGCTGGTAGAAAGAATCTAGCGCTGGTAACAGAACAACTAAAACTTAAATGTAGACACTGAGGTGAGGCTTGAATTCATATTCGTCGCCACTGGGCCTTTATGACGCACTCAGCAGCTGAGGCTATATGGCAATGGCTACCTGTCACTCTGGCAGGGCCGGACACCGCGGGGTGTCAAACCCGCACCTCTGAGTTTCAAGGCGCTCAAATTAAACACTTCACCACTGGGCCTCGGTTGAGTCGATACTGACAAGAAAGGAATGGCATTGATAACATCCATGGATCGCAACGTAACACCACACGCTGCTCCGTTGAATTTTCTTTTTAAATGCGAGAGGCCCAGGCCAAGCCCTAGCCTAGGCCTCTTGCACAAGTGACTGACTCATTATTTGTGACTCATTATCAACGCACACTTACCGTAAGTGTGCGTTGATCGCCGCAGAAGCATCACTACGACCGCAGCGGTGTACACGTCAATTTTGTGAATACACACTCACCTACTGAACGATACTAATGCAGCGCAAACGCAGCACAACACGGCTGCCATATGCTTCCACATGTTCATCAGTAGTGACGATGTTTGAACGTGATGAAGCCTGAAAAATCCATGGAAGGACCTCATCAGCAGCCGCAATAGCTAAACGTCACGCGTTCACCACACGACTCGCCGTGAGTGCCAAGTCACTTGATAGTAACAGAGCAGTAAGTGACAGATACCATCAGCGTACTGGCCCGCACACACGGCTAAGGCCGGCACCACTGCAGTCGGCACGGGAGTTTTCTGAAACACCGCGGTAAGTCGTGCAGAAGGCAGGCGCATGGACCGCTTGGCGCTAAGTTTGCATCTGATATAACAGAACCGTTCCCAGAAGGCAGGTGGCTCGGGCGTACCGCCGTACCCGAGGAGCTCATTTGATTGGTAGACACAACCCAGGCTGCTCCAGCGTCGAACCAATGATTGCCGCGCAGACCACTTTTGCAAAAATGCATTCTTCTTTACCCTGGGTGGCGACATCCGAGCCCTCTATCTGCGTTCATGTCTATTCTTTTCCGTCCTCTGCTATATGCAATCCATCTGCGCACTTCGCGCCTGAGTGCTGTCGGCATAACATAGCTTAACTGGACTAACGTCAATGACCAGAAATGTACCGCCAGTCGGATGGCCAAGCGTCCTTCGGCTCGGTCCCCTGCCGTGACTTTCTATGACGTCACTGTGCGCCTGAGTACTGTCGGCATAACATAGCTTAACTGGACTAACGCCAATGACCAGAAATGTATCGCCAGTCGGATGGCCAAGCGTCCTTCGGCTCGGTCCCCTGCCGTGACTTTCTATGACGTCACTGTGCGCATGAATCAGACCGCACCACCCGAGGTCACTATCCCAGCATCGAATATTTAAAAACTGCCTCTCTATGGAACGCACACGGGTTACGCACGTGTTGAACGCGCACACCATTTTACCGAGGTTTGCTAACGACACCAAAGCGTTCCCCAAGCCCAACCGCTGGCACCATTTACACAATTTTGTATATCACGATTGTTGGCCGGAGCGACAACAATATCACGCGTCAACATAAACGCGTGCCGGTCTGGCCCACCTCCTCGTGGTTCCCCACCTCGTGGTCAGAAGTATGATGCGTCAGCGTACCTTATAACCTATGCCGTGCCATCCGGCCTGATAAGCTTTCCGGTAGAACTTCAAAGCAACATTTCCCACCAATCGGACGGCATGAACAAATGTTTACGACAATGCAATAGCAAGACCTCGGGGTCAGAAAATGCATTCTTCGCAGCTGTCATTTATCATTTGTGCAAGTGTCATACCGTTCTGGGGATGGGGTGCCATTTTGATGATTGCAAATCGACCGACGACAAGCAACACCTACTCACAAGCATTTTGGGTCTAAAACGTGTGAAATCACCAACTCTTCGGAACGAAATAGAGCACGACAGAATGGGAGAGGTTATACACACAGTACAAGAACATCAGCGGTTTTCTTAACACTAGGTGGTTGTGTAAAAAGGTGACACTGGGAGCAGTCTACCATGAACGTAAAACAAAAACATGAGGCAGAAGAGTCGTTTGCACGACGCGAACAACGATCAACTCCGGTTTCGTTCTTCATAGGGCTTTCTCGGTATGTCCACTGCAGTGCTCACTTAGCAGCCCTTTGACGTGTCGCTAGGTAAAACAAACAAATGCACATGATATTTATGGGTGCAACTAATCAAACCCAAATCAAGCTTGATGATAAAGGCCACTATAGTGTACAGTTACTACGGCTTCATGTCCAATCATAAATCCATCATCTGCTTCCTTCAGCCTTTTTAATGGTATGTAAAAGTAACCGCCGCCGACTATCTGGCGCCCACCAGGAGTGACTGTCTATTCGCATAGTCGCTTACGGCCAAACAAACCACAGGAATACAAACCAATTGTGACGAATATATGCGGTGGCCACTCCCGCTCAATATGGGTGGAAGTGACTATCAAGCACGCCTGGCATGCTTTAATTGCACACACACACAGAGGCGCCTATTGCAAAGCAAGTCCCCTTTTGCACCGATCTGCAATGTAGTGGCCAATATGCGTATTTGTCAAGGAAATAAATTTGTTGTAGCACATACCAGCCGGTCAGGTTTCCGCGTCGTTTCAGGGACCCTGCATTCTATCACTGATCCGAGCACGCACGTGCATACGCCCAAATCGCTTCAAACTAGGCCTCTTTACCCGGCCCTGGTGCGGGCAGGCGCGCGATATGACCCGTGCAGTCTACGCCCCCCCCCCCTCTCCCAGATCAAAAGGGCATCGGCAGTCGGTGACGGGGCGAACCTCCCCCCTCCCCCCCCCCTCTCCGTGGAAACGACGTCGGCTCACCGGATGAGCAGGAACAGAGTCAGGTATCCGGCGATGAACCACGAGAGCTGGGAGTGGGAGGACGGCATGCCGTACAGGCTGTAGTTTGTTCTCTTCAGCGACGGCCGCGCTTGCTGAAGGGTGTGCTTCAGAATGATGTTCAGCACCTCGCACGCACACACACCTATGAAGAAGAATATCTGCCAGCAAAAAACAACACACACGTTATGGGGATTTACAACAGAACAATGTAGCTCCAGGTTGTATCTGGAGATGCGACAAGATGAGATATGACGAGTTTACGTGACTTAGGAATGGCTGAGCCACCTGGCTTATTGCCGTTATTGACACTACATGATACTAAGAGCCAACCTGCCATAAACCGGGGGGAGCCGATTCATTGTTCATATGCATAAATACATCTCAATCGATTCCGATTGCAGCTCAAAACACATGGCGTTAATTCCTTTCCCAGACTGAGTAACTCAGCGCGACTCGAGGTCGACTACAATTCCCGATCCCGACTCAAGAGGAAAAAGCTTAAGTTTCGGACAAAAATGCAATAATGTCGACAGCAAAAAACATCAGTTCAAGACATAACCTGTTGCATGGCTCTCAGTGAGGCATTACTAGGACAGTTATTCTGACAGCAATTTAGTTATAAACCAATGTGCTATACTTCGTGTACAATCAAACAGACTATGGATGCACCCTGTCGCTTACATTTATTTTTGGGCCAATTCGCCGAGGACTTCGCTGACACAACTTTGACCCGATTCGCAATACAATATCAAAAAATCGATCCCAAGCACTCAAGTCTCAGCGCAGATTCACGTCAAAACAATGTACACGTGGAATCCAGACATAAGCATGATTACTGATGTAAGAAATTGTATAGAGTAATCCTATATCACCCTTGCCAGTGTACTCTTGGGACCCCAAAGTAAGTCCCACTTGTCAAGTTCTGCCGCCAGATCTGACAACAGCAACACAATCTGGGCTGCACCGACATATGGGCTAAAGACACAGCCAGGCTGCGTTGAAGATTACAAACGCCTGCATCTACCGTCTCGAATCAACACACAAAAGGGATGGCTCGTTAATACTGTCAGCCTTGGACCAGGCCTACACGACTCACTGTGTGCAGGTCCCTCTTGAACATGACAAGGGTCACGAAGCTGACAATGAGTGCCTGTGGTAGCAGGCTGAAGAGGCACAGGACTTTGCCAACATTGTCACCTGAAACAAGATTAAGCATTCCCATCACACTCACGTGAAGGCATACGAACAAACCGATCACACACCGCAATCATAAATGCGTGATAAACCAATAGTAACGTGTTGACGTGATGATAAACAAATGCATCGCCACGTCTCAGGATGCGACACCAAGTCAAGTCACCTGACCTTAAGCGCGGTGGCTGACACGGGCCGCCCGCCCGGAGCTCGGTTAAATGGAGCGCTTGCCCTCTGATTCGACTGGCGGCCGCGCTAAAGGTCAGGTGACGCTAAAGGTCAACTGAGCTTACGGGACGAACGGCCGGCGGCGGCCGCCGCCGCCGCGCCAAACCCAGGTGACGACGGGCAATGCCGAATATCACGGACGTTAACCATTTGGCGACAAATTTTGCCGTTAACGCGAGATTTCACGACCTGACGGTAGGGCCAGGGCTCATCCAACAAGCGCGCTTAGCACGCAACCTGACTTTATAAATTTATCCGATTAACACGCGTCCGGGTGGCCGCCTAGATATCCTTCGCTCGGGTGGGGCGGGAGTCAATTTGACTCCCTGAGATCTCGGGAACTAAGAAAGCTAGAGACACCAAATTTACAGAACGTGTTGACCTGTACCTGAACTCACTCAGGTTGCAATTTCAGGCTCCTAGGTCATGGCCTTCGGGTCAAAAAAGATCAAAAAAGGTCAAGTTCCAGGTCGGTCTCCGAAGTGACCACAGAACCTAGATAACCGCTTCTAAGCAAAAGGTCACATTCTCATTCAAGGTCAGTGACCTTTTTTAACCTTCTGAAGGTCAAGGCGAGCAAAATCATACAAGATTGCTTTGAGTTTTCCATTTGACTAAATGACAAAGACTACACTAGGCAGTATGTTCCTAAAACAAAATACAGACCTGGGTCATTTTAGGTCAATGATCTATTCTGACCTCCAAGAATTCCATGGAAGATGCATGATGCAGTTCCTGCTATCAACAAACTCGAAATGAACACCAGGAACTATCCCATACAGCAAGCCCTAGAGTAACAAAACAGGTTGGTTTTTACCTTGGTGTGACCTTCATACCTGACCTAAGGTCAATGCAATTTTCTCATTCAACTGTTGTGTTCCTAAGAGAGCATCTCAAAGATGCATGGCTTCGTTCAACACTCCGTTGTTCGATCCGATTGAACGATTCCCTTGAACTTGCCTTCACTGAAATCATGGTCTGACTTTGGCCTGCTATAGGCCAGCGACCCTACAAGGTAGATCTAAATTTTTATGCCAAATGATCCGCTATTCAACCTGTCTACAGCTTTGCAAAATTTGGCGCGGCTACGCCGCGCCGTTTGGAAACCATTCTAGAAAAACCTTCGGGAGGGGGTCAATTTGACGCCCCTCCCCACCCGAGCGCGGGTTAAAAGACCCAGACTAAAACTTCAAAGACATGCTTCTATGAACAGAACACGTGTGGTCAACACTTACAAGGGACAGAATAGTTCATGCCATTATATTTTGTGAGACATCAGTCCATGACAGAACCGCCGTGGACAAAATTCCACGCATATTATTTCGAAACACAAAACTCCTGCATGACATGTGCACCAATGAAACTTGTATTCGAAATAACTGCAACACATCACTGCTATGCGCAAAACGGAGATCTCGCTTGTCAAAGTTATGGCTGCGGGTACCGTGGCGGTGGGAAGGTCCAGAGTCCAGACCCTCCATGATTAGCCAATTTTAACATTAAGTGGCATACACTATATATTCTGAACCCCTCTCATTCCCACTACCATCCAAGGGGAAATCTCCAGCCCTGTTAACAGTCACGAGCAGCCGTGAAGTTTTCATGCACACGTTTTTGTGACATGTAATTTTTGGTCATGAACATATGTCATACAAAAGCACCATCCTTTACAGTTCTCAGGTCAGAGTTGTATTGCATAGATGCTTTGTCACTTCATATTGTGGCATGGGGGAGTTTTGTCTGTAGGAGTTTAGCCACACAGCAGTCTGGTCCACAGAAGAAATGGGATGTATCAGGTTTCGACAGTAACTGGTCCTGTTCTGTAGGAGTAATGACATGTAAAAGCTTTACCTGTGGAAGATCCACCACTCAGGAGTTTTAGCCTTCTTTTTTAGAGTCCGGAAAAAGGGTGTCAATAAAGGTAACGTCGTGCACAAGTTTTGCCCAAACACAAACATTAATTAGGTTTAACACAAGGAGTAAGGCGAGCTCTGATGGAACACAACTAAGGCCCTAACAAAGGCTATCACATTTTTGAACAGTGTAATGTTATCCTCAAGTGAGGCTAGAAATCACGCCGATATAGTCGAAAGAATTTGTTAGGACCTTATGGCCAGATATTGTTGGATTTCTCTTGCGGCAAGCATTACACCAGTCATTTCCTTTGCATCTCTTACTCAATTGGGGACCAAACGGACGCCGCCTTTTCGTGACCATATGCTAAATAGAGCATGATCAGAGAGGGAGATATTTCCACCCCGCACACACAGTATGTAACCAGAAGGGAGAGGGGCCAAAAAACGTCATCGTGGGCAAACGGCCAAAAGATGTCATGCATAACTTATCTTGCATGGAATCTTTGTCTGATGAAGTTTTCTTATGTAGTGGTTTTGACTACAATTGTAAAAGGTTTTCTGTGCAGAAGTTTTGCCTCTGCCAGTCTCATGAAGGAAGACATCAGGTAAAGTTTTGTCTGCATGATCCATGACAATGTGACAGTTTTGCCTGATGCATTTAAGGTATTTTACTGCCATGAATGGAATTATTTACACAATAGTGCTGCTTGAAGCTTACAGTCCCTGTTTACTTTGAACTCTTTGATTGCATGAATTGCAGAGATCAGCTCTTGCACCATGCAATGTTCAGTACATGGTGTTTATTGCATGAGCTGTGATTTCACCATTCAATCTTATAGTTTTGAGTCAACAGCAGGGTTTTGGGGCCAAACCCAAACATTCTGCCATGCTCTATATGGACAGTGCAGCCATTTGAAGTTATCTTACTTTTAGTGTGTCTGATACCACAGGACACAGGACATCCAGTCAGGAGTGAATGGTGAGCACCTAAAGCAGCTAAAACCCACCTGGTCATGGGTGAGTAAAGCAGAAGGCAAGTGCTCTAGCCAACTGAGCCATATAGATTTGCAAAAGTTCAGGACATGTTCAGAGCATGTTGACATTGTCATTGCATCAAATTTGGGGTGCCACAAAAATGCATAGTCAATCAGTTGTTGGGTGCAAAGAGGGAAATATTTTGCTTATAGTGATATTATAGCATGCAAATGTCATGCATTTTCCGTCATATTTTGCTTTGCTCATAAACAAATATATGCCTATTCATCCCCTTCCTATACTGGGTCTATCAACCCAAGCAGTGATACAATTATCAAGCTGACACCATACATGCCTGAATCATTACTTTTCAGCATGACATTTAAGGGCCACCACTCATATATTTGACCTGATAAAGCCCATACCTTCAAAAACCTCATACATGAGTAAAGAGGACTATTATCCAAATAGAAGCTAGTCCCCTTAGATCTTGCCTTTAGCATGCCTCACAATAAAAAAGATTGATATCCTACTTTTTGGATTTAATCTAAGCCTTTTTGATAAATGGAATTCTGGGATCAGAGCTTAGGCAAATCAGTGCTCTTGTATGAACTATGAAGTCTTTCTCTACCATCTGATCTGGCAAAACTTTGGCATGCTGCAATGGTCTACATGGGTGACCCTGCTCCCTTACTTCATCTCACCACTTAACAGCTGCACCACCACCATCAGCAGCACATACCATGTGGTTGCAGCACTTGGAGCCTCATCTTTCTATGTGCATATTGAGGGGCATGCACTCTGAACAACTGAACCAAGGACATGGGTGTAGCCCTTTTCCTGAGACTGGAAGGCACAAATCAGGATTAGAGGGTTCAACCTGGAATCCAAGAGGTAGGTTCACTACAGCTGAATATTCAGATTTTATCTGGATTAACAAAGCATAAAAAGTATACTGTACAGGTAAAGCCATAAGGGGCAAAAAACATAACTTTTTTGTTAGGGGGAAGGATGTTTGTTAACCTCCCCCACCGCCCCACACTCGTTACAGTGGTCACAATCCCAGCCCAGTCTGTAAAAATTCATCCCCTGTTCATGATACTATCTGCATGACATTGGTTGATTGAACCTCTTCATTATAAGTCAAATTCAATGTTCAGGCCAGGTATTTTTTGGTCCAATTTTTACTACTTCTGTTGGAAAAGGTTCATAGTTTTTCTTGACATTATCTTGTTAGAAACATCAGTATTTCAACCATTGGCATTATACTCACAAACTAATAATACACATAATCTACTTACAATAAGATGGATTTTTTATGGATTCTAGCACAGACCACAGGGGCTAAAATAACCATCACAAATCAGATGGGCCAGTTCCTTCAGTGACCTGACATATATTCATTGATGCATAACTCATGAACAGTTGCGGAAACTGCTAGCTGAAATAAAATTACATCCAACTTCTCCACGTAATTACATGTGGGACAGAGATTCAGAATGCACAACAAGACGGCGGCTACAGCTAATCCCATTTCAGAGACCTAACTGCTCTTCCCACTTACCAACTGGATACTCCACGTGAGTCAAGGCAAATTCGTGCCACTCCCGGACACCCTCCGACATGACTGGCCGATTGAAATGGTTACAGCAGGAATAAAGAACGTAGACTTATCATTGCGCGCAGCGAACAGCCTTCCACATTGCTTATAATCACCCTCGCATTGGCCCTCTCTGCGGTTTTCCCAGGCTAGCCCTAATAACAATGATTCCCAAGATATCCACAAACATGCGCCACGACGCTCCACAGCGCGATATTTGTCATGACTCTCAGCCAGTGACGCTACCCCTTTCTCCTGTTCTACTGCCAAATGTCTCATTCACTGCACTGATATTCAACCATCTGGGTCGCGTGGGAGCACCCCAAGAAATGACAGGAATCTGCTTTTGAATTGCCAGGAAACCACAAACACCTTTTATCTTTGAGAGAACGAAATTCCTGCATCATCAATGTCACTCCCTGTTTTAATTATCCTGCCCAAGCGGGACAGAATGCGGCAGGTATTACGTATTTTGCGGCAGTCAGTCGCACGTTGCCATTGTCACTGTATTAACAGCTACAAACCTCTACAAGTAGCCCTCTGGACCCCACTAAAATGGAATATTTATAGTTTACAGTCTTGAAACACTACATCCGCCACGTTACTTGAGTTGGTTGGAGCTCCTGTATTTCGATTCATCCAACCCCGGCAGGGTGGATTTGTGTCGCTTGAGTCGCAATTTATCCCTGTTCGGAATGAGCATCGAGGTACGTTGCGGCACCAAATTTGAAAATGAAGTGGCCGAAACTCGATGGGAACAAATGGCAAAGAGGACTGTCAGGTCATTTTTCATTCCTCCCCCCCCCCCCTTCAACCCAAGTATGAGGTCGAACCCGTGTCCCTAGGTGCGGCTTACTCTTGGCACCGCCTGGACGAAGTCCTTAGTGCGGCACTTTTAACATATCATTTCATTACAAACGCTTAGCATAAACTGTACTCTCGAATTAGCTGCTTAAACTCAGAGCAATATAAGGACCCTATATATTTTTTTCTACTAGGGGCGCGAGGGTTAATTAATGTTCTGCACATGCAATCCACATTGTACATACCTGGCCACTTGATACCACCATTCTGGCGCCAAGTCTGTGCATTGTATATATTTGGCTCCAAAAGGTAGGAGGTAGTCAACTCACCACTTGGGAAGGGGGCAAACTTGCCGTTTGGGGAGGGGAAATTGAACATTAGGAAAGGGGCAGTGACCCACCAATAAACAATAAAATTCGACGCCCATTCCTCCCAGCACGCAGACACACGTGAAGAGGAAGAGGGGAGGGGACGGAGCAACGATCACCGACCGATTTCCGTCGAGATTGCCTGCGACTCACTCCATAACGCTGCACGAAAAACTGGCCTACAGATAGAGTTAGTTCCCCCATGACCAACATGCATCCCTGGCGGCCAGCACGTCGAATACCCGGCTCCCGTCAGACATCTCTCCCGTAAGGCAAAGGTCGTGCCGGCCAAGAAATCTTATGGATGATGCTGAATGCATTCAGAAAGTCATGTCAATATATATATATATATATATATATATATGACCTAGTATTTATCGGAAATGATGCAGCTCCATGCGTAACTTATCTTTAGGCAGGTATGTACTATGCCACAGGTAGGTACTTCACCGCATGATTCTTGTGTGCGTATAATCTGGAGTAACTTATGACTTGGTGCATGTCTCACCAAAACTCCAAGCTTCAAAACCTAACCAAATGGGCGCAAATACCTACCTCTAACTTTTTGACCGAGTAAGAAATGTACCATTGGTAGGAGCGTAAGGGGGGTATTCCACCTTGTTGCACTTTTTACTTATTGTTGCACGAGACGCGCAAAATTTGATAAAATATAGCTTTCTCCAAATCCTTCCGATTAGATCAGAATTTCTATTTGGAGTAGCCAACCGTAGGCGAGAAATCACGCTTGACTCCATGTTCACCACTATGAAAGCCATACACCTGATTTGCCCTGCTTTTTCCAGAGTGTGCGTTCTGTAACTTGTTTGCAAAACACTAATGTGTCAAAATATTTCAGCACTAAATGCTACAAAAGCTTGAAACACCGAGGCTTCTTTTGACTTTTGGAATGGGATTGTCACGTAATCCATGTCACGCATTGGTTCAAACTTCAACCAACCAACTTCTCGGTAACAAGTCCCTGCCCGCCGGACCAATCACGAACGTTTTTTATTCGCACCACAGGGGGCGCTGGCGGAGTTTGCCATAACGACAACGTGGTCTGGGCTGCAGGAAAGAAGCACAATGCTGTTACAAAGTGCTGATAGTGCAAATTAGAGACGAAAATTACCAAAATCAATATCCCTATGATGTCTTTATGGTGCTGCAGTGGTACTACCCAGCGCTATTATTAAACGTAGCTAGTCCTGAGGTTTCACTAGAGTATGTTTTTGAAGTAAGCCCCAAAGGTAAGACACTCTCACATTAAGGCAAATCTCAATTTCGATTGAAAAATTCGAACACATTTGAATATTGCTTTGCTATGCTACAATTAATGCTACACATGCTTCTGAAACTTTATTTGCCCGAACCATGTCAGGTTAGTGACCTGATGCACTTGTCTGGCCAACAGATGAATGAAACTGATGTATTCCGGCAATACATTGTAACGTGGTTTTCCAGTAGCTTCCATGGTGTGTCCACCCTGCGATGTCACTCCATGACCTTCCAATGGCCTGTTGTGATCATCATAGATCACTGACGCAGCTTGACCTTAGCTCTAGCCGTTAGGAATGTCCATTCGGATCGACGCAAAAGCGCTCATTGACGCTACAAAATTCGTTGTCACCGAGGCTGGCATGGATGAGCACCTCCTTTGGAAGATCAAGCATATCGTTCGAAAATCAAAATTTCGCGTACGCATAGCTCGGAATAACGAAAATAAGCTATAAAAGTCTCTGGTGAAATCTTCTATCTCGAAGCCCTAGTGCTCGAGAGTAACAGGCGTTATT
This sequence comes from Pollicipes pollicipes, assembly GCF_011947565.3. Classification (NCBI taxonomy): domain Eukaryota; kingdom Metazoa; phylum Arthropoda; class Thecostraca; order Pollicipedomorpha; family Pollicipedidae; genus Pollicipes; species Pollicipes pollicipes. The sequence continues at coordinate 95,785 of NW_023596746.1, read as the reverse complement.
TATGCAAATGAATTCTAGAACAAAAAGTCGAAAATCCCACTTTGCAAATTCCTTTTTGTCGACTGCCGAATGGCGATTGCAGAATGGTGGCATGTAAAAAGCTGACATGCCCATTTGGTGAACGGCTAAAAGGCGAACTGCAAAATTGCGACCCAGCAAAGCATCGATATGCGTTGCTGGCGAACCGAAAAGCGGAGAAATACAACCAGAACATATTTGAATGTGGCGCCGGTGAACGGTGGCATGAAAAATGTAAACGAGTCAAAATGTTGGCTGGCTGCATGGGCGTATCGTGGCGTAACGTGGCGGGGCGGGGCGTGATGTAATACGGCGGGTGGGTTGGGGGCGGGCGGAGGGGCCCTAGTAGCGTGGCGTGGTGTTGCATAGCGTGGCGTGGCGTGGCATGGCGTGGCGTGCCATGGCGTAGCGTGGCGTGGCGTGGCGTGGCGTGGCGTAGCGTGGCGGGGCGTGGCGTGGCGGGGCGGGTATTGCCGTGGCGTGGCGTAGCGTGGCAGGTCATGGCATGGCGCGGCGTGGCGTGGTGGGTATCGGCGTGGTGTGACACTTATTAGCGTGTCTTTGTCAGACCTGACTCTTGAGCAGCTTAACCACATTTAAAGAGAATGTTCCGCATTCGAAGATATCTAAGCAAGCATCAGATGCGCTGAAATAAACTTCCTTTTAATTATTGGTACGGAGGGAGACAATATTGGCCGACAAAACCTGTTGAAAGGCCCCATTCTCCGAGCCTATGCCACCGATCGACATGAAACCTTCGCCATTTGATGCCGCTTGGTCGATAACCTATGCTTCTCCAAACATGACGACCTTGGGTCAGGTCAACGGTCACCAAAAACACCAAAAACCGTAAAATAGGTTTGCAGACAACCCCATGTTCCGCGCCTATGGGACCGATCAGTATGCAATCTTTGCCAAGCGATGCACTATCCTTTACAAAACGTGGTGATCTTGTGTTAGGTCAAAGGTCACTAAAAACGCCAAAAATCACCAAACTTGGATGCAAACGACCCCATGCTCCGAGCCTATGGCAATCATCAGCATGAAACCTTCACCGATCGATGCGCCATGATAGATATCTTACCCGTCCCAAAATATGGTGACATCTGGTCAGGTCAAAGGTATGTGACTTTTGGTCAGGTCAAAGGTCGCCAGAAACGGCCGAAACCATCTGAAATTAGCTGGCGGACAACCCTATGCTCCGAGTCTATGGGACCGATCAGCACCAAATCTTTACCGACCGATGTGCTATAGTCGATAATCTATCGTCTCAGAACATGGTAGCCTGGAGTTGGGTCACATGCCACCAAATACGGCCAAAACCACTTCATATTAGTTTGCAGATAACCCCGTGCTTCCAGCCTATGGGATCCATCGGCATTTTCATATTCGCTCGGCATTATCGGTGTGCCATAGCCGATGACCTATCCTTTCCGGAACGTTGTGACCTGGGGTTGGTTAAAAGGTCGCCAGAAACGTCAAAAACACTCTGAAATTAGTCTGCAAACAACCCCACGCCGCGAGCTTATGGCACCAAACCTTTACCAATCGAAGGGCCATAGTCGATGACCTGTTCTTTTCAGGACATGGTGGCCTTGAGTTGAGTCAAATGTCACAAAAACGGCCAAAACCAGCTGGAATTAGTTGGCAGAAAGACCCTGAAAAACGCTGCGAGCCCGTGGGACCAATCAGTAGGAAACCTTTGGGAAACGATGTGTCGATATCCTTTCCTCTCCAGAACCAATTGGTCTCATAAGCCCGGGGCATACGTTTGTCAGCTGCCAATTTTGGTTGTTTTGGGCGTTTTTGGTGACCTTTGACTTAAGTAAGGGTCATAGTGTTCTGGAAAAGTCAGGATATTGCCTTTAGTGCATTTATCGTAGAAGGTTTAAAGCTCATCAGTCCCATAGGCTCGGAGCACGGGGTTGTGTACAACCCAACTGATCCGTTTTTGGATTTTTAGTGACCTCTAACCTGACCCAAAATCACCATGTTCTGGAGACCATAGAATATCGGCGATGGCGCATCGATCGGGGGAGGTTTCGTGCTGATCAGTGTCACAGACTCGGAGCATGGCGTTGTCTGGAAACCTTTTTTTCCGGTTTTGTATTTTGTTGATCCTTGACTTGACCCTAGGGCACCATGTTCTGAAAGGATAACATATCGACTATTGCACATCGATCGATGAATGTTTCATGCTGAGCAGTGTCATAGGCTCGGAGCTTGGGGATGGCTGCGAGCAAATTTTAGGTGGCTTTGACCGTTTTTGGTGACCTTTTGTCGAACCCAAGGTTACCATTTCTGGAACGGATAGGTTATGAACTATGGCATATCGATTAGTAAAGTCTTTGTGCCGATCGGCCCTGTAGACTCGAAGCGAGATGTTGTCTGCAAACTAAGTTCAGGTGGCTTTGGCTGTTTTTGGTTACCTTTGACCTTACTTCAGGTCACCACGTTCTGGAAAGGATAAAATATCTGTTATTGCGCTTCTATTGGGGAAGGTTCCTTGGTGATCATTCGCGTAGACTCGGAGCGCGGGGTTGTCTCCAACACTATTTTTCAGGTTTTGGTATTCTTGCTTACATTTGTCCCGACCCAAGGTCACCATGTTCTGGAAAGGTTAGATTAAGCGGTATCCAATGGCGAAGGTGTTACGTTGATCAGTGCCATAGGCGCGGACCATGGGGCTATCAGCGGGTTTGGTCCGCCGTTTAGTCCCTTCCCTATTGGTATCCATTTGAGTGGAAAAAGCTGCTCTGGACAGCACAATTTGGCCGCCTAGTTAACATGCTTATTAATGCATCATTGTTTGACTACGTCACTGTACCTCGCACAACATTGATTGAGAGCCCATTGACAGCTGCAATGACTGGAAATCGTGCTCATGAACCCCAGATATCAACGACTCGACAGCCACACTTTCCTTGACCTTGTCGGTGCGCGACTAATGGAATGGTAGGACTTGAATGGCGTTCCAAAACCTGGATGACCTTGAAATAGACTCCCCAAAATAGTCTGCACGTCTTTGCGAGCGTGAAGCTCAGAAGCTAATGGACTCAAAGTCTTAAGAATGGCAGGGATGTGATGTGAACTGCACCGAATGCTCTTCAAAGGGGCATCTCCATATAACTGTGGACCACTCCCTTGAAGTATTCGCCAGTTTGGTGCGCCGACCTTTCTACATGTCACCATTTTGCAGTTTGCGATTTTGCCCTTCGCCATTTTGGCATTTTGACATATGGACCTTATGGTTTGTGGCCATTTTGAATTCGCCATCCAGCATTTCGCCATTTCGACATGTCGCTATTCTGTGTGCCACCATTTTACCGTTCGAGATTTTGTCGATTGGATTTTGAGCATGTCGATATTTTACATGCCGCCAACATGGAAATCAGCATATAGCAGTCGAAAAAGTCATTCGGCAAACTACGAGTCGACTTTTTGTCTAGGCACCACGCAAGTCTAGGTTTGAGGGAGTTTGCTTGGAAAAAAATGTGGCTTTCGAAATTGAGTGTAAGCTGGGCGAGAAGCATGGCGGGCATAGTCTACGTCGGGGAGTCCATGCGGCTTAAATATAATGAACACATGTAATAGGCTAAAAAGCAGAGAAGATCCCTTTTGGAGACCATTTTTGGGCAAAATACACTCAGGCTGAAATCCAGGGGAGTACGGACCACGTACCCCTTTTAGAGCTCAAAATCATCTACAGAACACAGGACCACCCCGACAGCAAAAATGTGAATTCATTCTTATCAGAAGTCGGCGGCCAAACCTTAATGTACATGGCTCATCATGGCTGATTATGCGGATGTGATTAATACCTTGATGTTGGATGAGTACTAGCTTAAATCATGTATGCTGTCGTGTTAAATCATTTACATGCATGAGTGATGCCTGACCCGCGATGCGCGACGCCTGTTTGATTGAAATCGTTTGCATGTATAAGTGTTGCGTGGCGCGTGCCTGTTAACTTGAGTTGCTTGCATGTATGAATGACACGTGATCCGTGATGTCTATCTACTTGAATTTGTTTGCATGTACCAGTATTTGTTCGCGTACTTCAATTTTTAGTTGCATGTACACTGTATCGTAGTGATGGTTGGCAATTGCTTCTTGTCGAAACCCTTGAATGTTGGTGGCGTGTGACACTGTGTCTCGCTGTTTCAACAAAACCTGAAAAATCGGGTAGGATCGATAGGCAGTTCTGAGTTTACTACTGATAGTCGTGTTTGATGAAGGCATGCAGCTGAAATATCAATGCATCTATCAATCCATTGTTCCGGCAATTTTACGAAAAATAAGGCTATTAGTGCTGCATTGATTATACGTATACTGTTACCCGCAAATGCGCTTGATAACTTACGTACTTTAGGCGTTATCATGAAGTGATGTGTATCATTTACAGGAGTTGCGTCGTTTTGATGATTGCGCTTAGGGTGAACGACAATATTTCGCACACCGCCGCTGTTGGCGAGGCACGCAAATTCTGTACGAGAGGTCCTGCCAGAGGCCCTTTTTCTCTGTGGCAAAAGCCTGATTCTTATTCGTCGAGGTAAGTTTATGCACCACCCGTCCGGCTGCCACGCTCCCCGTTTGTCCGTATCCAAGGCAGCGGAACGTCCGGACCAATGACCGGCGTTTAGCCACTTGACGTCACCGTCCGCCCGCGGCTCGGGACCGTGCGGCGCAGCGTAGATGTGCAGGCGGCGCCAGGCGGTGGCGAGTCGGCTGCTGTTGGCCCCGGTCGTCGTCCGCCGCCGGCATGGCACACCCCCTGCCGCTTCTTGGTAAGTGGAGCGTCGGCAAACGGACCCAGAGCGAAAGCTGAGGCCTAGATCGAACCCGAGCGCTCTACCAGGCATTATTCAGTCGAAATTACATTGTTTGTCGATGTTTGTTTTTGAACACACTCAGGGTGGGAAGTGAAAAGGGTAAATAATAGCTGATTTGTGGATTGCCCTTTTTCGATACATGCTGAATGGTCTGCATCGGTGTCTTCGAGGTTACAGCACCCCCCAAGCAAGGTAGTCTGCGTGCATGCCTTACTCACCACCCAAGTTTTGCCGCCGCCCTGATCACCGGATGATTTGGTCCCGACCTTTCTCCAGACAGGACTGCAGAAGTTTTCGCGTGTTGACGATGCTGTAGCTACAACATTTTACACACATTTTGCACGCGTGAAGCAAATTGAGCGATATTGCGCGGTTATTCCAGGTGCTTGAAGCATATAAGCTGAGTGTAAAATAAAGGTGTCAAAGACGTCTAAACGTCGCATTCGGTATAGGGCGGTCCAAATTACGAATAAAATGCAATGCTTCTTAAAGAAATAGTATACTGTGATATTGTTGAAATGCGTTCGACGGGCAGCGCTGAGCGTAAGTATTAAGCTACGTTCACCTACTAAAAGTGTTTCCTGAACAGCAATGAAAGCGACCTGTATGTTCCAGAACATCATCATGTTTATGGATATACACATATTTTTCAAACTTCGAGCACACCTGTATGGATTAAGGTTTCAGACTGCCCCTTTTTATTGGTTAAGCCTTCTATTTCTGACCAGTTTCGAAAATGCCTGGCAAACCTAAAAGTTGGATAAGGTGTGCCCTCCTTACGAGCCGTGCCATTGAACAAATGATAATGCAATGCGTCTGGATAGGTAACAGTAGCCCAACCCTCATACAAGTTGGATAAGGCGCGCCCCCCGTACGAGCCGTGGCAGTGAACAAATGATAATGCAATGCGTCCGGATAGGTAACAGCAGCCTAACCCTCATAAAAGTTGGATAAGGTGCGCTCCCCCCCCCCCCCCCGTCTTACGAGCCGTGCCATTGAACAAATGATAATGCAATGCGTCCGGATAGGTAGCAGCAGCCTAACTCTCATAAAAGGTACCTATATACGACGACATATTGGCTTATCCTGATGAATTTTTTTGCAACTACGTTGCGATTAGTGTGTGCGAGAACTTAGTGAGCTTTCCAACTACAGCAAAAACTTGACTTCGACTGTCAAAATATGAGCGCCGACATGATGTGGAGCCAACCTGAAATTTTTTGGGGGCGGAATTTTTCGTGGACGGGTGGTGTAAAGTCATATCTTGCGAATCATGGGCTGTTTCCGAGCGAACATGCCGTCCACCATGCTTTGAGGCATCCCCAGCATACCCGGCCAAGGTCTGGCCCATTCTATTCATACCATGGTTCATTACGTCACGAATTACAACATGTAAAACGCCAGCAGCGGATCGAGGAACAGCAGAGGAGGACTCACAGTATTCCTTTGTCCACGTAAGCCAGGCTAAACAAGTTAAGGAAACCGGAGGAAAAGGAAAGGAAATCTGAACTTACTTGTCGAGATTACCGAAAGCTATCCATAATTATATGCGTGCAAGCAACACACAGTGCAAACACATATATCAAAATTGCATGCACCAAGCCGGCACCATGCGCTTGTATTGAGGAGGTGGGTGGAGTGGGGAGAGGAGGGCAACAGGAATCACCGTTTAGCAACGCAGGGAATGTTTTCATCTTTTTTGGTCAGTTGTATCATGTTCATCTACATTTGTAATTTTTCAACAATTTAAGAGGCGTACGCAAAGAAGGTAAGGTGAATCTTTAAAATAATTTAGTGCAGCTCGCAGCCTTGCCCTTCTTGAGACCTATGCCCTTCTAGTTTCTGGGCTACATGCCCGCGAAGATGTGCAGACTTTTTGAGGGGATATTCCAAGGTCACCCAAGCATTAATACCACCCTAATAACGCTATTCGAATCTTGCCTTTTCATTGACCGTGCGACGATCACAGCGAAGCAAACTATAATTGCAGAGTTGTTCATATCTGACGTTCGTTAGCACGATTTCCAGATATCACTGCCGTCTAGTGGCAAACGATGTTGCGCAAGGTGCGGTGACGCACTCAGACAATGCCGCATTGAGAAGCATGTTTACTAAACGGAGAAACTGTGTTGTCTAGAGTAGTCTTTTCCACTGAAAAGTGTAGCAACGGCTATGGGTGAAGCCATTTCATCATATCTGATGCTTGCTTCAGTATCTTCAGATGTGAAACATTCCCTTTTACAGGGACAAAGTCAGGTAAGATGGGAGCGGACTTCGTGCCGTCGCTCCGGTAACTGAGTTGTGCACACCGGACACTACGTTTCAACATGAGACACTGAATGACAGTCAAATTTGCCCCGTTCTTAGCATTCTACGTCCCTCACTGCCAAACGCCGCTGAACGAGATGCTCTGACATTTTTGTTGGCTTTCAAACCAGATCATCAATGCTCGTAGCCTTCTAGCATGCAAATGATAATAAAGGCCTGAGCAGAAAGCACTGAATGAATGCTTGAATCCGTTGTTTAGGTAGCGTATGGCTTGGATCCATTAAACATGCCAGTGGGTATCGGCAAAAATGCAGTATGCATCAAGGGTGAATTCACACTCCTGTGGTCATTATGAAGTCAATATCAAAAGCAAATATCGACAAATTTTGTTTCGAGTAGATTTTCAAAGGCATGGTCAGGTCGCACCCCCGCAAAAAATCGAAGCGACATTCAACACATGGTGTTACCACGGTTAAATCACATAAAGGGTTTTGACACTTGTGTTACATTTCAAACGCTCGTCTTCGGTCAAATCACAATAAAACACTCCGATTTGAAAAATTATATGCATGATTATAAAAGGAAAAAGAACTATAAGCCACATAGCGTATATGAAAAGGAACCAAAAATAGGACAAACTGTTTACCTTAACGGCTTCATCCTCGTAAATCGTTTTAAATAAAAACCTTTCACAAACTAGCAACTTCCTAAAACACGTGTTTTTGGACGTACAGACCAGTCTCAACGGAAAACAGTTTTGGCCCTGCACAACGTACATAAGCGACACGATGACATATGGCATGTGATGAATACACACGACGGCATGTGATGAATACAAGCGATTGACCTCCAAACGAACATAACATAAAGGGTGGAAACGAGCATGGCGGGGGAGGCATAGGCCGCCGCGATGAAACACATCGGTTCAGGTCTGGTTTGTTGAAACGAGCGGCCATTGCTTCGGCTACTTTTATGGATCTAGACAACAGTTGACCTCTGTAAATAAGAGCTCAGAAACATCACGGTATCAGCATGGCTGACTAAAACTGTGACAGTTTTCAAGAGATCTCCAGTCAAAATCCTCACACCTCGCATGGCTCGTGATTGCGATGAGAATCTACCAACTACAAATACGCTCAGAGCAAGCCCAAGCATGGCTCGTGATTGCGATGACAAGCTACCAACTACAAATACGCTCAGAGCAAGGTTTGCAGGCTCGCTTGCAATGTAGATATTGTCAGAAGCTTTCTTAGACAAAATGTTTATTTTTTTCTGGGGGTGTCCTTGCCATATTACGCTAATGCACTACAAGCCACGAGAAAAGCGTGCAGTGCATTGCTACTGCACCATCGACTACATATAGACAAAGGATAAATCACTTCCGTTTTCAAATTCACCAATTATTTGCTGTTGCTGCTGGCTGACAAATTCATCATCACTCGACAACTGGGGATATTCTGAGGTATACAGTACATAATCGAACATTCCCGCGAACACAGGCCACTATCGTATGACAGTTGTCAATCGTATGGGCTATCCTAACCCCTGTGTAGGAGTCATCTTATGCTACCTCCGAACCTATGCTAACTGTCTATGTTTTCTCAGCCCTCTACACAGCGTCTGTTTTAGTGTGCCTGAATTACCTCCCCACGCTATCCCGCTCACGCCTGGCGTTGCCGCAGTGGCCGCGCTCATCGCCTCGGTGGCAGCGCAGGAGTTCTACCCTGGGGACGCCTGCTTCAACATGAACCGGTGCGACAACCTGCCCTTGCAGTTCGACCGGTCGGGAGTGTACGTCCTGTCGACGGACCAGGGCTCAATATCGGTGAGGGGCCGACCGCCGGCGTTTCAGGGCAAGGCTGTCTTGGGTCAGCCCTGCCCTGCTGGCCTCGCAGCGCCAACGGAGGCAGCGTGGATTAGTATGTTTTGAACTTGGTCATTGCGGCTCGTTTAGCAGTTGTTGATGGTCCCTGGAGCATTGCCGGACTACACGGATTGGTCGCGTGCAAACATTTGTTGCCAAGGAAACCATACGCGCGCTACATTCGTGCTTTTCTGTTGCCGCACCGAATCACCACGACAGTTGGTTGCAATGGAGTGCATTGCGTCTCGTCTGTCCGGCACCATCGAATAGCTCCTATTCACTACATTCCGCCTGGCATGGATTCATTGAGTCGGGTAGGCGGCAAACGCGCAGTACGGTACACAATTGCCGAGGCAGCGGCTTTGCCTTCGCGGCCGCAATTCTACACCACGTGAATGGGACCCAGTCCCCTTCCTGTGCTGCGCCGCGCCCTCCTCGACTCATATTACAGGACATATTGCATGACGAAAACAATATTGGTACCATCTGCTGATCTTATCCAAAGAAGTAGCATATGGCTGATTTGCAAGCTGAAAATGACTGCAGTTGTGGCTTTAGCAGTTGGCATTAACTCCCAACGGAGCACGACACCTATTCCCGATGGCTGATAAGCGTGTTGCATGCTAGTTAAGCAATGCTTTCACGTGGGGCCTTCTATGCCAAAGGGATCAAAAGCGGGTATTTTTCAGGTCCGATTCCTTTAGGTTTTGATCAGACATGACAGAGATTGGCTTTCGCATGAAAGGAAACACCCATTTGTGGTTCCAGGTGACCTCTGAGGTCAGGGTCAGAGACCACGCACGAAAGACATGCTGTGTGGCGTGGATTTGACCTTTAACCTGACAGATCTAAATTAAGCATTAAGATGAATACTCGGTAGCTTTTTGTGTTACAATTTTACACACCAAGACGTCTGGTATTTGCAGCATGAAAGCAAAAGTGTTCGGGTAAACGAGAACTTCCAGAAAATTAATCATTTTATGCCGCCTTGCTTTGCCTCTGCATTTTTTCTTCGACTTGCTGCATATTTCTATTTTCATAGCTCAGCTATTCTCATCTGGTTGGGTGGAAAACCATCCTGCTGTAATTCGCCAAAATCTTTGGTTTATTTTCCGCGACCTATCGCATGAATCAACGCCGGTGGGGTTTAGTTATATCTGGCTGAGCTAGCTTTCGATGTGCAAGAACAAAATCATTTCGAGTCCAACCATGGTCAACAACACCGCGATGGCGTCGAAGAACTCAGCCACGGTCATCGGGGGCCGGATTAACGCTGACCACTTATGGCGTTGAGCAGGAATGATCTTGACTCTAAGGGGTCAAAGTGTAATTTTCCCATGGCTTTATAGACGATCTGATCGAATTTCATACCGTTTCGAAGGGCCTATCTTTAAGGACATTGACCACGTATGACCATGAGCATGACTGCTCTTGACCCTGGATGGTTGAAGTGTCCATAGCTTAATGAACAGTGTGATCGAATTGCGTATTGTCGATTAGGACCTATTATTTCTTGATGATTACTATTAATAAAATGGTGCTGCTTTCAATGGTGATTGGGTGATGAATCACTATCTTTCTTTGAACGGCTGCCTATCAGAAGACTGTTGTTCATCGGTATGTGACGTTCTTGAGTGGGATCGACATGAACAGCTGCCTATTAGAAGACTGTTGTGCATCGGCATGTGACGTTCTTGAGTGTAGTCGACATGCGACGGACTGTGGTTGTTGTTTGCCCCGCATTCGTGTAGCTACAACACAAAGTCGTACGACTTACAAACCAGGATCAAAAGCAAGGCGTGATGGAGATGTCCAGCCCATGTGGGACCTGGTTCTCGGCTCGAAGACACTACCAGAGAGCACTTCAACTGTAACCTTGAACCCTAAGACAGCTCAATCCCATTCGTCTTGCATCTTGTATCTGACAGCCGGATCCATCTTGTCTCTGACGCTCCAGTCTTTCACAAGTTCAACATCATTAACTTCATCGGGACATTGCTAACCCAATATTTGTCGATGCTCGAACTCCAAATGGGTCTTACGCGCCATGCGTTACTTCGGAAAGACCGTTCAGCGAGTGTGACTTCATCACACTGGTTGCCGTAAAATCCCATTAGCGCGCGAGCACCATTAGACCAAATCAGATCACCACCAGATATAAGCACCAATAAAATACGATTGGTGCCTCGCGCACCAATCGCACCAATCACTCACCAATCGGATTTCACAGCAACACGCACATACACATTCACAAAGCAATATATCAACGCAGCGACCTTGAAGCCAGCTGCGAGCATTTGACAGCTCAAGTTGTTGTGTTGCAGGCAGACTCGAAAGTCGCCGCAGATCGTTCGACAAACAATGAATCGCATTGACTTGGTGTTTAAGCGCGTGAGTGTACGCTTGCTTCTGCGATGATCATTATTGGTAGATTGCGGTGACTTGAACTTGCGGTGCTCGAAACGGTCGACTAACGGCCAGCCTGGTGCTGTTAAGCATTTGTCCACCCAAAGACCCAAGCGTGGACTGTTTCTTGCGTTTGTGAACATCCGGATCTGGATTTGACATGTTCTGACTTCGAGAGCTGGCAAGCAGGATTTGTTCTCGGGGTAATGCTTGCCGACATGTTTGGATGTACTTCTCACTGCAATAGCGCGTGAATCTTGAATCGTCAGCAGGCCTGTGTGTGAGGTCCGCTCGAACAAGCGGGCCATGATGGTCTGCGGACTGTGCTGGTTCATAGATAAAAAGAGAGTAACGCTACGCTACCTAACACGCTTTATTACGAGGCATCATTATTTTAACTATATTATGTTATTATATATATATATATAAACATATATAATATATACAACTATATTATATTCACGAGGTAGCGTTACCGTTACGCTAGTAACGGTAACGCTACCTCAACATGGCTTCGTGATTATAAAGTCATGTACAACAAATCTATGCGAGTTCATATGTCATGCGACTTCGGCTTCGCTGTCTAAATCGCAAATGGATGTCTCCTCCACAAGCTTCGGCACGGCACGACTAGGATCGACGTTATTTCTGAATGCACTTTTTCTAACGCATTTCATTCAACCCACCCAAGTCATTTTGGTGTAATTGAGCGATGATTCTGCAAAAGACTTTTGGATCACTTTGCAAGGCAGACTGCACCGTGTGCGTCCATACCGGCGCTGCGCAGTTTTTTCTCGCTTACGTAAAGACAATCTGCGTTTTGCTGTCGACGGCATTTTGAGCTTTTCGACACACATTGGTTTTGCTGTCAAGCGTAGCAACCGTTCCTTAAGTTGCTCATTTCAAGGATGTAGGAGGCGGGCTGTAAGCAAAGAAACATCCACTGTATCTTACCTTACAAACGCACGCCCAGCCTGGGCATTGGCAGTGCGGTCTGAAAAGGAGCGGCTGTCAAACACGTAGCACAACTTGAGCGAATTCGGCACAAGCTTTCCGGGGCCGGATGTGATCGTTTCAGCATGTCTGTTTTCAACCAATAAGCTGTGCCCGTCACATGTCAGGAAGTTCGCCACACGACGTGCGGCGCCTGTGGTGAGCTGTTTTCCCAACTGCGTTTTCTAGTCAGGGCGATTCAAAGTTCAGATCTTTTATCGTTGCTGCTGTGCATGATCACAGACACAATGGCAAACTCGTCTCATTTCAGTCGCACGTTCAATAATTTTATTTTTTGCATTTTTAACCATCATTTTATATCTTTCATGACAATAAATGCACCATACCTTGTCCTTTTGCGCCTGTTATAGATGGTTCTTATATCTCGCTTTTTAGCGTGACACGTCTGCCATTCTGACAGCCACCGAATGACTGAAATCCACCGCATTCAAAATTGTATGGTCCACGTTCAGAGTACTAAATATATGAAATGGAACGTGTTGCATGGTAAGAAGAAACATCTTTTCGTTGTTGTATCGATTCGGTTAACAGTTATGTTCAGCTCGCGCAGCTCGGGTTTTAAATTTCGTGTCCACAAAGTTAACCAAAGTGACCTTGAATGCCAGTGGCCTGTGCCTGTCATGGGTAGCGATTACCTACTGGTTCTGCGGTGTCATTTATTACGCCCCCATTTGTGAGGGTTGGTAGGAAAGACCCAGAAATAAAAAGCGAAGGAAATTGGAAGGAAGGTAAGATGGAAAGTGATGATGGCGATGGAAATTACAGATTGAAAGGACCAGATGTGCAGATGATTGGGGTGGTTTTATCGGCGTACCTGGGGATGAATGCAGCCGGGATATGAAGGCTGAGGTCGTTGGAAAGCAAAACAAAAAAGATTTATTGTCCTCGAGATGGAGCCCCAAAATATATTGGTAAATAGTTCGAGTGGTCTAAATTTGGGACATGTTGAGGCAGTCGGTAAGGCAAACACTTTAAATGCGACTTTGGTGATAATTTTGAAACCAAGTCGAATCGATGCAGTGTGGCAGCAGTGTTGCAGAAAGCTTTGTATGATATTTTACACTGCACTATGTACTCATATCAATAAGGTAAAGTAGGGAAAGATTCCCCTGGTCTGTTGCTGACAAAATGGCAACACAAGCGTGCGGAAGACCAGTGGAACAAGTCAGGCGGCCGGTGATCGCCCAAGGCAGCAGCCGGCGGGCCTGAGTAGTGGAGAGGTGGTGATCGCCCAGGACAGCAGCCGGTGGGCCCGAGTAGTGGAGAGGTGGTGATCGCCCAGGGCAGCAGCCAGTGGGCCCGAGTAGTGGAGAGGTGGTGATCGCTTAGGGTAGCAGCCGGCGGGCCCGAGTAGTGGAGAGGTAGTGATTGCCCAGGGCAGCAGCCAGTGGGCCCGAGTAGTGGAGAGGTGGTGATCGCTTAGGGTAGCAGCCGGCGGGCCCGAGTAGTGGAGAGGTGGTGATTGCCCAGGACAGTAGAGGAGAGGTCAGCCCAAAAGCACCCTCACGGTACTCCCAGTCTCGCAGGCGCTCGCTTCAAGGAAGGACGGTCTTTGCACTGAGAATTGCAGTCAAATTGACACGAAAACGCCGTTGTCACTCCAAAATGGCACCCCAAGGTGAGGCGGAGTGGGAAGCAGAGCCGCATATGACGGCGTTTCGCGCGGGTGACGCACGCGGTCGCACCCGGCTGCGTGCGTACTGATGCGGCATATAGATGCGGCCGCCCTTAGCAGTGATCAACGCTTATTCTGATGTCTAGGTATGGTGTGCTCGTGTCTGAGCGGGCCATGACTAGTGCGGTCGCCTTGTCGCCACGGCAACAGGTGCTGGTGCACCGTCTCGCGAAACAACGGCTGTAACAGGCCCGATGAGGAACTTACTAAGCCGCCAAATTCATAACAGAGGTCGGGAAATAAATCCTGTCTATCTTAACAAATATATTGCCTCTGTGGCAACACCACGAACAGCACAAGTCAAAGTGACAGGAGGCCACGGTCAGGCATGCCTTGCGGTGCATGAGCCGCGAATATTGTATCCTAGTCGGAACAGTACTTTCCTCAACGCATTACAATCGACCAAAATGATCAGTCTTATGTGTAATGTCCCATGTGGGATGTATTATTCTCCGACACCTGCTAGCTGACCCATGCGAGCAATCTTTCCAGAAAAAAACGTGCCATTTTTTACTCCTTAACGATTTATTCACGGCGAAGCTCCCGTGACGCTTCGAAATCGTCTCTTGCAAAATTCCGGTGCACCCATTTTTTTTTACATATGTAACCCGGACTACCATAAGCACACCCCGCTGAAGACTGTGGCAAACCACTTCGGCTCTCACAAACAGCACTCTTCACGCAGATGTGGTGACAATTATCGGGTGCTTGGCTTCAGGTATACTGTGACATGGACAAAGGCCGATGGACCAACGTCCTCACCAGGGGCATCGACGGCTCAGGGAACTTAAAAGACCAGCAGAAGTCCTTGGCATCAGCCGACCTGAGCTCCAACGAGATGGAGCTGGGGTTCGGAGAGCCTGCATCGGAGGAACACTTCAGAGGTAAGCTGCGTCATATGGAGCTGGGGTTCGGAGAGCCTGCATCGGAGGAACACTTCAGAGGTAACCTGCGTCATATGGAGCTGGGGTTCGGAGAGCCTGCATCGGAGGAACACTTCTGAGATAAGCTGCGTCATATGGAGCTGGGGTTCGGAGAGCATGCATCGGAGGAACACTTCTGAGGTAAGCTGCGTCATATGGAGCTGGGGTTCGGAGAGCCTGCATCGGAGGAACACTTCAGAGGTAAGCTGCGTCATATGGAGCTGGGGTTCGGAGAGCCTGCATCGGAGGAACACTTCAGAGGTAACCTGCGTCATATGGAGCTGGGGTTCGGAGAGCCTGCATCGGAGGAACACTTCTGAGATAAGCTGCGTCATATGGAGCTGGGGTTCGGAGAGCCTGCATCGGAGGAACACTCCAGAGGTAAGCTGCGTCATATGGAGCTGGGGTTCGGAGAGCCTGCATAGGAGGAACACTTCAGAGGTAACCTGCGTCATATGGAGCTGGGGTTCGGAGAGCCTGCATCGGAGGAACACTTCAGAGGTAAGCTGCGTCATGGCAAAAGAAACGCATGATTACCCAGAAGCTGAGACGATCCCGCTCTCCGCATCGAGCGGAGCTGGGAGCCAGTTCCAGAATGAGAGTGCATCGTGTGGTCCAGGGGCCCATCGAGCTTGACCTATGTCTGTGATCGCACCACTTCATCGTTTTGGCCAAATTTAACTAGTCATCCGATTAGATTAGAATCCGATTAGAAAAGCATTTCCTAGATAAGGCCTCACACCTTATGCGCCTTACCAAGGCACGCATCCAGGTGTCACCCTGTCGGCACGCACCACGCGCTAGGTCGGCCTGGTGTGCACATTCCGTCACCCGGGGGCTGGTTCGGAATGGGGTGCGCTCGGGTGATAGGTTAAACTGACCCCCTGAGTTCTCAAACGGCAATACGTCCGTGAACACCAAACTCATGAGACAGATAGGACTTTATGTTGAATCATCTATTTCACATTTGGAAGCAACTCTGTAATGACCTTTGGGTCAAATAACACCAGACAAGCAAGCTCCAGGTCAGAGTGCGAAATGCCATCGGACCCCCTCACGCAGGCAGCTTTAACCCGGATCCGTCCTGTAGGCAAAATGTCGAGCTTATTTAATCTTTAAAAGGTGAATGTAACCGAAAACTTAAGAGATTATTGGAATAAACACATTTACAGGGACATCAAGTACTACCTTATGCCGCATGCCCCTTAAAGTAAAAGTATGATCGAGACGTTTTTTCGGTCAGTGACGTTCCATGACTCTTATGAAGTCATAACAATAAATGTTTTGACCTTGTGATCCAGGAATTCGAAATCAAATGAGCGTCAAAATTATCCCAAAATGCTAGATTTTTATTAAAAACATGTTAGTTTTGAACTTTGCCTAAACTTCAAACCTGACCTAATGTCAATGGAATCAGCGGTAATCCTTATTCAAAATGTCTAATTCCATAATACTTACCTTTAAGCTGTATGACTTTGCCTTAAGCTTTGTTGTCACATCATATTAAGCAACTCCCCGAGCTGTCTTCGCTGACTGGCACGGCATGACTTTGATCTGATATATGCCAGTGACCTTGCAAGGCATCTAATATTTACCAACACCAAAGCTTTGGCTATTTCCTTCCTTACACCTAAACAAAGTTGGGTTGGCGCGATTGCACCGCAATGTTTGAAAATCATCATGAAAACCCCTGCGAGAGGAATCGACAAGGATTTCATTAATGGCAAGGATAGTGATGGCAAGCATTTATGGAAAGCAGAGGTGTTATCATCTAAACTAAATGCTCTCATCAATGCTCACATGAAATTTAACACCACTCATAAAAAATAACCGTCACAGAACTTTGCCTTCACAGAACTTCTGCATAAATTTTGAAACAAGCCTTGTAATGCCGTTTCCTTGGCAACGTCTTACCATCGCTACACACGTTTGCTGCAATGTCAATGGTTGACTTCCTCATCCCGCACCGTATGAAAAGTTTTGGGCGTCTCAGTTGCAGTCAGCACAAAAGCGGAAGCAAGCACCGGCGTTGCACTAAACAGATTGTCCCAAAAGTATTTTGTTGCTACGAGATCTCTCAACATATGAATCGTATGTCGCTCCTGGTCTGGTGTAGACCTGCATGTGGATTTCTGGCGCATCGGTGTCTTATGCTCTGGGCTTAAGACTGTTTCATTCCTTGGGGTTTCGTGCCTCCAGCTCTGCTGCCGAGGTTGTTGCACCTCCTGCTCCGGTGCCAGGGGTTTCCTGCCTCCTGCTCCGTTACAAGGAGTGTCGTGCGTGCTGCTCCGTTGCCACGGGTATCGTACCTGTTGCTCCGTTACCAGGGGTTTCACGTCCCCTGCCTTTGCCAGGGACGTCGTACCTGATGCAGCGTCTGGAGGAGCAATCTCAGCTGCGCGTGGACCTGGTGGCTGAGGATGGCACCGAGTACTTCAGCGTGTTTAACAATGCGCAGGCCAGACGTCCGACGGAAGACGGCCCCCGCGGGTTCATGTTCGATAATTTAGAGTACGCGTATGGAAATGCCGGTAAGTAAACGCAGTTTGTCTCTGGCACCAAGTGCGGTATGATGTCATGATCAGATATTATCACATTGTGAAAAATTATGTCGGTGTTTATTGAATTGACCAATAACCGCACCGCAATGACACGTGGACACATGAACACCACATTTCCATTGTAAGTTTTGTTCAAAACGAAATTAAAAGCACAAACCACATACGCGAATTAATGGTGCCTTATCTAGCAGTAGAAAGGCATCAGAATATTTATCAAAGTTGCTATGGAATATACACATGATGGATCAGAGGCTCGCAAGAGAAGAAATTTAAGAGACCCCGCGGAATGCAATGTATTGCCTGTGGAGCTACCAGAACTATTTCAATAAATAGGAGCGCTTCTCAGTCCAGCATTGTTTCACGAATACCTAATTTTGTACCAAATCTGGAATGTGCGGAAAATCGAATAAACAGGGAACAATTCATCGTTTATTGTCAGCCCTACCAAAATGGTTAGTATACCTTATTTTGAAGCGCGTTTTGTGTTGTCATCATGTCCCACTTCGTCATTTTTCGTGAGCAATGTTTTGTGCAATCGAACCAATGCAAAAAGTACCGCAAATGCAAAATGGCAAAAAAGCTCATTATGATGAAACAAAAACGCATATGCAATGCAAATTTACGACTATGTTTGCGACTGTTGCGACAAACCGTAGGCTTTGCTTGCGCCCTATCTTTTTTATATTTCAGATTCGACGTCAAATAGAGTCCCTGCCAAATAACCCTAACGCGAAAGGGCTTTTGATTGGGTGGTATACATATTTGTGGTCTTGGAGCTCGTGAATTACCTTGGATTCTTGCGTCAGGCTCTGCTATTGATTATATGCTACCTGATGGTTATGCATGTCACCAAACAGTATTAAAAGCCAATGCAAGCAGATTTGGACCACAAAAAATACAAAACAACATTGTGTAGGTAGAGGCTTGGCTATTCAAAACTCTGCCATTCTGGTCGGGTTGGATCGTACACGATTTTAAGTTTGATTCATTTTAGAAATGATGCAATAGGGAAAAACACCCACGGGTGATATCTCGCCAAGAAGTTATGTGGCCGATAATGGGCGCAAAAAAACGTTTCTTTTGACTCAAGACTTTGACACTCGTGAGAAAGAGTTGAATGTTCAGCCTATCATGGCATGGAGTGCGCGAAGGTGGGTCGTTGCCCAACAGATGACGAACGTCTGTTTGGTACGTGTGCCCAAAACAGCCGACAAAAGTCAACCACTTAAGCACGGGTCTTCCTATTGTTTTATGTTTACCCGCCTACTGCCAGTTTTATCTCTTTAAATCGACTGGAGTCCGCATCCCACCTCCGCTGTTAAACGACACAATAATGTACGAATATCGTACACTTTAAATCAGGATGAGTCATTTTAACCAGAAACGGAGACGTTTCGTTCGCAGCTCGCTCAGCCATGTACCGATGTGACTCGGTATTCACGTCAAGATCACCTCCTTACGACACGCACGTAGTCGAGGTGATCGTAGACGTGCATTTGTTGCAATTGCAAAATCCATGGTGAGAGCTGATTTATAGATAAAAAAGAGCTCATTGAATCTGTTAAGATGAGGGGGCCGGTAGTGTAGTGGGGTTAGCACATCTGCGTTAACCACTGCATGACTGGGAAACGCGAGATGCGGGGTTCGATTCCCCGCAGTGCTCGTCCTTCCTGTCAGGGTGAGAGGCAGATGACGCCGTATCACCTCAGCAGCTGAGTGCGTCGTAAAGCCCCAGTGACTCACTCACTCACGAGTCTGTTAAGATAGGAGAGCACTTACATCCGTGTGTCCTGAAGAATGTCAAAGTCTTGCAAATCGCATACAGTTTGGTAATAAAAACGGTCAAGTCTCTTAGCAAACAGAAACGCCTAGGAACATCATCACAGAGAAATGCACAGCTGGTTCCGCTGGACCACGTGAAACCATCAGTGCACACCATAGCACATTTACCAGATGAGATATTTGCTCAATTTCCAGCTGCTTCAGTTCGCTGGCCATCTCCGATGCCATTCTGCGCTATCATAAGGTTACATGAACAGAGGACGTTGTCAGAGGCCACGGCGGAACTAACCACTCCCGGAGCTCGACGTTCGAGTCAAAGCGGACATCCACCTGACCCCATAGGTACCCGATGTACCCCTCCTTCCCCCACGGTGGAACCGGCCGCCATCACGTGAAAAATGGACCGAATATGCTATCTATGATGTCTGGATGCGTTGCACATGCTGCTTACGTATGTAACGCTTACTGTCATTTTCAAGTAACTCAACAGCTGTTTGCCCCTCGCAACTCTAGCATACGCAGCATAAGGTGGGGAGGAGATAGGCACGGTGTACACTTTCACACGGTACAAAATACTTGGACAAATGTTATCACTTTCCATAGTACACAGGCAACGGACATTTTTGTACTTGTTCCCCTAACTCAGTAAGCATCTGCAGCCTAGCCTCGCGGGCGTCTGACTCTAGGCTTCCTACCTATGTGCTTACCGACTTGCCCACCTACCAACTAGCATGCGTGCCATGAAATATCAGTGCAAAAACTTGGCGCACCGACTTCCTCTCTGGGATGTCTTTTAAGTTATTTTTTTCAAATGCATCTTTTTCCTCTGCCAATTGGGCATCGCTGAGCTTTCGAATCCTCATGACTCTGTATTTGGTTCAAGAAGGAAGTGCTGGTAAACATTTAGGTGCCCAAACACTAGTGTTCACGCATATTTGTTTCCATCTTCTGCTTTGCATAATAAGACGGGTATGCTTTCGTGGAGTGACTTATACTTTCTGACATGAGTAAAAAGTAGGTCGCAAATTGTATCGATGATTTGTTTTGTATTGAAGTGATTGCTGTTTTAAAATATTTTCTCCAGCCTAAGATACTCAAGATGCAATTTCTATACTACATCATCGAGGACGCCTAGATTCATGTGGATGTTTTTTGCAGTGGTGTTCTCAATCCACGTTGTCGGATACTGGCAGCGATTTTCGACGACTCTAATTACTTTTGCTTGCCCTTGCTAACTTATAAACTTAGCTGCCTTTGCAAAACACACTAAAAAATACTTAATGAGCTCAAAGTGACAAATGGTAAACATTTATGGCTGGGAACAACTGTTTTAGGACGTCTACAATCATAATACGCACACCATGCTGGAAGCGACTAGAAGAAATCACCGCTTTTTGGGCATTTCTGTCATTGAAAATGCTTTCAAGACATGAATAGCAAAAATGGCTCCAATTTTTTTTTACCTGAAGGCTTAAAAATGTTATCGGTATAATCAAATAACTGACAGGATAAAAAAGTCAGGGTCATAGAGATATTCAAGTATGAAAACCGGCGACTGTGGCTGCGATTGTACCGACCTGCTACGATAATTATCAGACTCGTGTTTTCTAGATCCGCTTCCGTCATCTGAGTATCATCTAAACGTGTCACTATGTGCTACCTGGATGCACCTTTCAAGTGCATTAGACGCCTTAACCTTCCTTGTACCAGTCATCAACGGTGACAGGGTTTCGAAAATTGTGAGCATGTGTTCAATCAAGATGGATATAGGAACGCTAGGGAACCAATCGCGAAGGGCTTAACACCTGTACATTCGGATGACGGAAGGAGCAGTCTTGAATTCCCTCGAAATATGGTTAAAGAAGGATGTTCTCATGCGCTACCGTGGTAAAGGAGGTGATCCTCTCCGTGGTAAAGGGAGTGTCCCATGTCTCTCTGTTTCTCTTCATGGTAAATGAAGTGTTCCACATTTGTTCGAGGTGTTGAGCTGAAATGGGTATCTTGAAGACCATTCGGTGCAGTTCACATTCCTGCCTTTCTTAAGACTTAAACCCCTCTATTTTCTGAGGCACACGCCCGCGAAAATGGGACGGTATGCCTGGGAGAATATTTCAATGCCACCTTGGTATTCATGATATCATAATAGTGTCATTCAAATCCTGCCATTACATAAACCATGCAGCGATTAAGGTCGAGCATAAATAGAATTGTCAAGTCGCTCAAATCTGGCGCTCGTGAGCACGATTTCAAGACATAACGGCCGTCAATTGCCTCTCAATCGAGGTTTTGGAAGATGTGATTGCGTAATCAAACAATGACGTACCGAATAGCATATGTACTAAACGGAGAAATTGTGTTATCTAAAGCAGTCTTTTCTTCTAAAAAATATAACAATAATTTTAAGTGAGCTTGTTTTATCACATCTGATGATTGCCTCAATATCCCCCATGTGAAACATTCTCTCTAAGCGTTCGCGAGAAGTAAGTGGTCATTATGTACGTGGCTCGAGCCCCTCAGTTCACACCATTCACAAGTAAACAATCGATCAAATCGGCAGATATTGGAGGACTGGGGTGGTTCTGCAGCGCGCTACTGAGCACAATACTAGCCGATCCGAGCGTGCTAGGCGGGCTCATGAGCCGCACGCCACGGCCGTCCGCCTTATGCGGCCGTCAGCTTTTGGGGGAATATCGTGGTTTCTGTCAGATCCAAATGTCCGATGTAAGCATAAACTGCACTAGGCACAAGGGACTATAGCACACGGACGGTTACTTTCAGCCAAACTTAATGCGCACGGAAAATATGGGCTCCATGTCGTTATTACCGTAACCATCGAAAATCGTTTGAAGTTACACCAAAACTGCATAAAGCACTCCAACGCAAAACCCACTAGCTCGGCACAGTTAATGTATCGTCCAGTACGTGACGTCCAGTCCGGTGACAAGGACTGGCGCGGCCTGATGATCATTCTTTTCAACCTTGTTGGACTGTCCCTCGATCATATTTTGTCGAATGATTGCTTCTTTCAGTGCCTTTGCTGCCGTTTTCAACACTGATAGCACTGCCTGGCTCTATGAGCGATGGAACGCTCCGACGGCATGCGTGACGATTATGAACGCTTGGTGCTGCGGCCAGCTCGTAAATCGATGTCGGATGTCCGAGTAGCTGGGCGCTTTGCATCGATCATGTCGATGCAAAGCATCGATGCATCGATGTCACAGCTGTGGATGGAAGGCCGCCATTCATGTCGGTATACGCTTACATGGCCGGCGTGGTGCCAGTGGCAAAACATTCAGTCATCAGACGACCACAGCAAACGCGTCTTGAAAGCGCCGCTATGATTTGTCGTGCGACGTTCTTGGAATATGGCGGGTATGATGTACCGGTGGTCAGCCAAGCTCGTGCGGTACCATCAAACAACTGCTTTCAGTTGTGTGCCATCTGCCAGAGTATATTCCCTGCAGTTTGAGTTTGAATTAAAGAACGGGAATAAAGAGTAAATAATAAAGAATAAAGAAAAATGGAAGA
Organism: Pollicipes pollicipes; assembly: GCF_011947565.3. NCBI lineage: Eukaryota > Metazoa > Arthropoda > Thecostraca > Pollicipedomorpha > Pollicipedidae > Pollicipes > Pollicipes pollicipes. Next base: position 72,914 of record NW_023596746.1, on the reverse strand, counting down.
CGACAATAGAACGATGCAGTCCAAAACGACACAGTTCAAAACGATAGTACTCCGCCATTAATTTCACCGGCCAAAGTCTCGCTAGGAAGTTTCATAGGTCACCTCTTAGTGATTCATAAAACAAAACTTGACAATCAGAAGCTAGATCTGGGGCATGACTAATTCGACCCCATGTTGGTGTGTTTTTGGCGATGTATGGCACTAGGGCAAAATACCCGCATGCGACTGAAAGCTGCTGCCACATCAAGCAGTACTTGTTAATGAAGCACTTATACACATTGCAAGATCGTCACAGGATTATGGCTGAACCCTCGGGCTGAATGTCTGTCACAACGTTGATAATTCAGTGTGATTTGCGGTTGTTTCTGCAGCTAATGTCCCGCCAATTTGTAATTTTCCGGTCCAGCAGCTTGTGCCATGTAATAAGCGTGACCTGTTGGGCCAACCCTCCAACCAGCCCACACCAAGCGAGGCTCAGGCGAGCCCACCAGGAAAGCCCGCCATCTGGCCGAGGTGTAGCGCCGTCGGCCTCTGTGTGCAGGTGACGGCCGGCTGCGGACGCTGAACGGAGCCGTCTTCACGTCCACCTGCGAGCCGGCCGTCTGGTTCGCTCTCCCGTCGGAGAGCACGTGTTCGGCCAGCACGGCCGAGGTATGGTGCCGGGTCAGACAGGCCCGGACCAACCCGCCGCTTAGGGGTGGTCCCGGACCGTCCCGTTTCTCAGGGGTGGCCCGGATCGGCCGGCTGCTCATAGGTGGGCCCGGACCGTCCCGCCGCTCAGGGGTGGCCCCAGACGGGCCCGCCGCTCAGGGGTGGCCCCAGTCCACAGAATGCTGCACGGTCCAGGCTCGGCCCCAGTCCACGGACGCACGACTGAGATTCGACCCCAGTCAGTGATGGCAGGCAAAGCTCTATCCCACCGATCGCAGTAGGGTAGCACAATCTGTGCTTCGAGGCCACATGCTATGCTATGAGGCACGTGTTACTTGTCACGTAGCACGTGGCAGGTGGACAGCCAGCCGACTGTCTGTCACGGCCATTTAACGGAACTGGAATGTTAAGGTTGTATAGCTCCTCCCGTTTTATATTTAAGTGTACTGTTTTGTTCGATGCTCGACGTTCGATGTTTGTTCGGCCCTTGGTGGTACGCACGACCCCCAAATGACGCTTGGTCGTATTCGGGTTTGCATTCTCGTTCGCGTATTTTGCGCCCGTTTATGTGTCTGTAGCTTTTCGGAACAGAGTGTTACAAATGATAACACCGGCGGTGATAAACACGTAAGACACGCGTCGTTGTAAAACTAATCTTTTCGAATTTAGGTTAAGCAAACACGGAACCTCCCCGAACGCCTTACGTCCCGAGCTGGTGGACCACTGTCCCAAACTGACGCAAACCCCTGTGCTTCGCTTGCCGTGGCATGCAACGCTGGGTTGTGTCTTGAACCAGAGGTGTGACGGCACATGCAAGCTACTGTGGCCTGAAACCATTTTTTACGCCGGGAGGATCTACCTCGATGATGTTTGATACTGCCAAAACACAAGAAGTCCCAATAGCCAAAAATATTTTTTTCCTCCATTTTTGGTCACACCTCATATTTAGAGCTGAGATTGTTTGCCGGCCGGGGCCGGCCATCATGGAGAGGCCCACATTTAAGGAGATCGCGAGGGTACATGCCCCTCCCTTGTGATGTTTTTATATAGGTTTCACATGGGTTCGAGACACACGACCTCTTGGGGAAGCTGGAGCTGTACCCCCCTCTCTGTGCCCTGCACCCCCTCAATGATGTACCGCAAACACACTCACATACATTCTCCGTTCTCGAAGCCGCCCCGCCGCAGGCCTTTATTTGCGGTCAGGTAACTGTCCTTTATTCGCCAGCGTTCGTCACCAACCACACACACCTCCACATCGGCCCCCGCACGCTTGATCGGGTATGTGTCGCATGCCTGACTGCCTGATTGTGCTGGGGCAATGTGTCGCACGCCCGCACGCCCAGCAGGATCGATTGTCGCTAACAGGCATCGGCCTCACAGGGACCGTTCCTGACGCTCGTTTTGGACGGCACAAACCATCGGGGGGGCGCCTATCCTTGGCCGACGCTGAGCACCGAACTGAAGGCCGCCACACTCCGGCTACGTGGTGGTGACGCTGTTGGTAAGTTCCCCATGGAGGGATGTGAACGGCGAGACGTTTGGCCGTCGGGATTTTCCTTTTGGCCTTTGTGCCAGCCCATGGTCTGATGGTCATAAGCAGCGCTCGATAAGCTGTGCCGTCCCTCATTCATGCGTTGCGGCGTAGCCTACCATGCCAGGTTATCGGAAGCAGGATGTGTGGGAACTTATGTATGTGGAGCAAAAGACCGCCAATTTTCCTGTGAGCTCAAATCGGATTCGCATGCGGCAATGCAGTTCACGATAAGAAAATGTTGAGATTGTTGTTGTGGTAACACTGTTGAAAAGTTCAAAGCCTGGTGGAAAATGCTGGTTGTGCCCATTTCGATGAGATTTCGTATGGTTGATTACGCGCTCGCCTAGCCGCGATTTTCGAGTCGTCCACATCAGATGACTGAATGGGGCTGAACAGACCGTTGGGCGGTCTGAGCCACCCGAGGCAATGGGATCTTAAAGAACACGTGCTGCATGATTGGGATGATCGTACCACATCGCCAGCATCTGAAAGGTATCTAAATTCCCGCATTACAGCAGGGCGTTATTTAAAGATAACAATTTTTGCGATGAATTAAGGCACTGCAAAGTTTGTGCAATTTCAAAATGTTTCTATGAAGTCGAGGTATATCCTAAACACTCTGACAAGAAAATGATTGCTTTCATGCAAGTCAGCTAATGTGCAATAGGTAAACCACACGTATCCAACTAAGAATAAGGCTGTTATTTTAGAAGAGGCCACTTTTAGACATTTCTGCAGCCAATGCCTTTAATTCGCCCAATTTCCAGGAAAATGTGGCAATGTATAATATGGTACGGCAATCAGCAATGTGTATCAGTCCAATTCGTTGGGTACCAGCTGCCTCATATTGTTTACATTGGTGCTGTGTGGAGCAGGGCAGGCTTTGAGGATCCTTTCATTCGAGGATCATTCAGCTTGAATCATGCTAAGGCAGGCAAGCCCTGCAGGCTCTGTAAAAACTGTGTCAAGCTCTGGAAGTACCGCATACCTATGAACAGGGACGCTACCAGAATATGGGAGTTTGCCTTGTCGCGTCTGCGTCAAATGCCACCGAATGCTTTTGGTAAGTTTTGAAAGGCTTCGCAGAACGACATCTGGCCTCGTACCTGTCCATAAAAGGATGATCTCAATTCTTACCAGCTAACCGCGATTTTATCAAATTATGCGCCTTTACAAATGTTTAAACGGAGCATGTCTAGCCGAAAATTGCTGCCAAAGGCGTAGGATAGAAAATAAACGCTTAAGTTTTAAGAGCTTTGAAAACAGTTTTGCACAGCGATCCTTCGTAAAAAAAAATGTGATGATAAAAGAGGAAGTGGGATCTGCAGGCAAGTTGGAGTTTGAGTTTTCTACCTAAAAACGTTTTGATGCGGTTGTGTAGCCGAAATATCAATGCATCTATCAATGTATCCCGTTTATTCGAAGAGGAATAAGGCTAAAAGTACTATTGTATGTAAGTGCGGAATGTTCCTCGCAATTGCGCTTAACAGCTTACGCAATATGCGACAACGATAAAGCGTGTAGGATTTCAAAGCAGCGGCTTTCAAGAGCATAGCCCCAATCAGCGCGCTACTCAAACGACTCTAAGCATCCACATCACGTGATCTTACGTTGATACATCGTTTGGCATTAACAGAGCATATTCCAAGCGCTTGCGAATCACATGCGCCACATTTTCGGGCTGCTTAATGTGACGAAGCCAAACGGCATGTGTGGAGTTGTATGCTGAGAGGCAGGCGACGCCATATGGCCTTAGCAGCTGAGTGCGTCGTAAGCCCGCAAGTACTCGCCCGATGCACTTACGACTGGAACTAGTTCGACGAACTTACGATTGACACTGCGGACGTTGCTGATGTGCTCATGCTCGTAACTAACATTGTAAGTTTGTATCACTCGTCGTTTGCTTTTGCCAGATGAATGCTCGGAAAGGAGTTTGTTTGCCTTCCCGGGAGAGGTACTGGAGCATGTGGAGATGAACATGACCAGCTTCAGTGTGGGGTCTTCTTTCACCATCAGCTGCAAGAACCGAGCACTGGTAAGCTAAATACATCTACTTTTCATCATCCCACATGACAGTGTTTTTACACCGCTGGTTCATGGAAACAGCATGCGCCATTGGCTTTGGGCAACGTGACAACTTGCTTTTGATTTCTCTGAGTGGGAGTCATCTTTCAGTAACTTGGAGATGTGTTCCTTCGACCCGTTTCATTTAGTAAAAGACAGATATGCACATGCATGGACGAACATCATTTCTTTATCATTTGCACTACAGTCATAGCAATCGCATTGTGCTGTGACTATTAAGGTTCGCATTGCCTGATAGGTCTCAACGTCTTGAAATCATGGGTTGAGGTGCAATGGTCGCTTCGGCAAACTTCCGAACTACAGGTTTTTGGACCGAGGAAGTTCTCTATCTGAATCTGAATGTGTGGGAAGCCTCACCGGCGGGACCCTGGGAACCCCTTCGTTCAGAAAAAAGTATTTCTGGGATTACAGCATTGTGCTGCGCGGATGTGTTCGACGACTGCACCGTCTAACGTGCCCAGCCTCAGGCAGGCCGATCGATTATTTGCTCCTGCCGCCCTACTTACCTGTGGATGTATCATGCAGATGTGTGTGTGTGTGTGTGTGTGTGTGTGTGTGTGTGCTGACTATCCATACGCTGTATCTGTGGATGTATCATGTAGATGTGTGTGCGCTCACCATCCATACGCTGTATCTGTGGGTGTATCATGCAGATGTGTGTGTGCTCACCATCCATACGCTGTATCTGTGGATGTATCATGCAGATTTGCGTGCGCTCACCATCCATACGCTGTATCTGTGGATGTATCATGCAGATGTGTGCGCTCACTATCCACACGCTGTATCTGGGGATGTATTATGCAGATGTGTGTGCACTTACTATCCACACGCTGTATCTGTGGATGCATCATGCAGATGTGTGTGCGCGCACTATCCACTAGCTGAAGGCTGCTGCAGAGATAGCTCTCACTTCCCTTTTGACTACTTTTCAATTCAGACATAGTTGTCGATGACTATTGTATCCAGTTTGGCTATATACCCAATGGTAGGAATTCTATGAACTCAAGCCCGCGGAACGCGATGACCATCGGATCCTCAACAACAGGACAACCACTTTCTCTCCGGAGGGTGTTCTAACCACCCTGTCGTTCCCTCGGCGGTGTGAGGCAGCACGTTTTCTCGCTGGAAGTTCTGCTCGTTGCATTACGTGCTCATTTCCGTGCCAAGAGTACCTCAAGCTTTGTTCAGCGCTTTCATGCATGGGAAAAAATGACCGCGCGTTAGTTGTGCTGAAAAATTCAAAAGAGCTTGTCGCAAGTATGCCATGAATCGATGGCCAGGACCGATACACTTATTTGATAGTCTCAGAACTAAAATGAAAAGAACGTGTTGCGCGTTTTTATCATGTAAGGTTGTGTGACACGCTCCTGATTCATTCACTACCCGTCTGTATGTGTTACAAATTTTGCCTTTGCGTTGTAGCTTTGCAAAGTGATGGCCTTCCCATTGGCGTGGTTGGAGGTAGCTGTCACTTGGTGCACTTTAACTACCACCGTGTTTCATTCGGCGGCGTGGTGATGGATGCAAACGCGGGAAAATGGCTATATATATATATATACATATATATATATATATATATATATATATATATATATATATATATATATGGTGTTCCGGCTTGCTGGGTCCAAAAGCAGCTTTGTATAAAAAATTTCTTCTTACTCTAGAAAAAAAGATTAGAAACCGTTTTCCAAGATGGTAAATCCTTTAGCCGAATATGCTGTCTAACCTCTTCAAGCATTCTAAAAGATTTGTTATATTTGAAAAAGCAGGGTATCTTGGATCAGCGTTCGGCAGATCAAGGCCGCTATTTTATGAATGTTCGGTACGCATTATAAATTGCAGTGTGGGGGGGGGGGGGGGGGGGGGCAGTCACGAGGCTGTCCAGCAAAACACCAGCCGTCAGCACCGATGTCCTGCGTCCTGCGCGCACAGGTCCTTCCAACCGAGAGGACTCTGAGTTCGGGCCTCTACAACTCCGTGACGTTTCACCTGCGCCAAAGAGAATGCCGACGCACAGGCAGCCATGGACGACTGGCCTCTGCTGACTGGCAACCCCTGCATTGGTGAGAGATACGAGGGACCACGCTCGCCCGCTACCGGACGGTCAGCCGAGGCTCAGTCGGGTCCAGACGGGATCGTGTTGCCCCGTAAATGTGTTTTCATCTGGACTGGGCGCACAGCCGGACAGGAGCCGGCCGTGCACTGTTCCTTTTACTGCGCTTTTATACGGTTGGCAGCGTGTAAAGGGCCCGGAATGTTCGTGCTCTTGTCCCACGTCGCAAGTGCGCCTCTATTCTGCCGTGTGATGCAACACTGCTTTGGCTGATGTAAGCGTTAATTGGTGACCGCCCGAGTTAACAGGACTCTCGCCGCCCGGCTGGTTGCAGAGCCATGTCCGGATGGTTACAACACTGTACCTGGGGACCTACCAGTTCGGGGGCGCCCAGCAGGGTCGGACGACGTGCATCAATTCCAGCCCCAGCTCGGGCGTCAACGGGCTGGTGGCGGCGGCCAAAGCCTGTGGCGACGCCGATGAGCAGCTGCTCGACTTCTTCCTGCCGCGCAGCTCCGTGCCCAGCGCAGACCCACAGCAGAAGTACATCATGAACGTGCAGACATACCCCGACAGTGGGAGAGTCAGGTGGGCGGCACTGGCGCCCGTCCTGAGGGAGAGCGCTGGAGGCGGTGATCGCGACTGCAGGCGCCGTTCGGCCGCAGAGCAACCGCATGGGGGACATCCACCTGGGATGGGGTGGTAGTCGTGCAGCGGGAGAGACGGGGCAGCGCTGACACAGCGTGGGATTAAGGAGATGATGCCGATAGACGTCGAGGTAATGGGCATTGCTCTATTCCCTTTTGACGATTGCATGCGATGTTTACAGTTACTTCAGTGCCAGGATGGAAAAGGTTAAGACAGTAGATGCAGTTAACCCAGGTACGAACTGCCTGCTTGCAAGATACGATGCAGAGGATCAGAACCCGATAGACGAGGCCTCAGCTTGCAACAGAGATGCCGAAGGGAACCTTGCTAATCATCGCTACTTTTGCATGACCAATAGTAAGTACCGTGTATGCACCCTCAGTGAGGAATTTCGTTGCTTTGCTCGCAATAATGGCTGCAATGATACCATGTCAGCTTTGACCTACTTTGCCTGGCGTCTGACCACAAAACTCCAAAACGACGCTCTGTTCTTCCCTTCGCAAGTGTGGCGATGGCTAAAGTCGTCGTTGGACCACGGTTATCAGACATGAGCGGATGTGAAGGGGGGAAACGCAAATCCATTACAACATTGTTTGAAATATCTCAAAATTGTATAAGTGTGTTTCAGCCATACTCATCTTGAAAACAGAAAATTTGCCTGTGAACTCCATTGCCGAAAGGCGTCTGGCACGAACGGGCGGGGCCGCAAGTATGCAGCATTTTGCATTGACCACTCGTGACGACTTTGCCTGGAAACAAACATTATAACGTAAAAATCGACTCCTCTGCAACTTCAGGCTCTGGGCGAGGACCTTAGTTGTGCGGAGTGTGCAACAGTAGGAGACGTATCACGGGTAACGGTTCCTCTTTTTTCCGAATGGCTGACAACGGCCACACAATGTAATAGGGACACTGCAGGGCCTGGTATGTGTAGAACAAATAGCAAAGGTTTCCGAACGCGTTTTTGTGACAGACTAGGAAAACGCTTCTCAGCCATTTATGCCGGGGAGCAGGCGAATACACTGGTTCAGAATCTCAGCCCAACATAGCTTAAAGCCCCCCCCCCCAAAAAAAACAGCACAGCCAGCCTGTAGCGATGGACCGCTGGACTGGTGTCTGACAGCTGGCGACGATTGTGCATTGCCGCCATGAAGGTGCATGTGCTCGTCAGCCGGCTGCCCGGACGGGAGAGCTCTTCCACAAGGGCTTCTGCATCAAGATGGTGGCGG